>NW_008662128.1:96617-175526 GCF_000695815.1 Acanthisitta chloris
CATCCCATTGGTGGGGGAGTGTGTGAGCGGCTGCGTGGTTCTTGGCTGCTGCTGGGGTTAAACCATGACAACCATGAAGTTAAATACATTTAACATACAATTTCATTCTTGTGGATTCCAACTTTAAGAAAAATTCCCCTGAATTACACCATTTTTAAGAAATGTTTTTCTCTACAATCTGAAGACATTCTCATGTTAAGGACAATAGAAATGGATAGATTACCAGAAGGGAATGTACAGTGAGATTCCACATATATATCTTACCAATATGCTTCAGATATGTGAATTGCATTTAATGTAAAAAGCATTTTTTTTCAGGTTATTTAAACTATCATTTCAACAATTAGTTGTAATATAAAATTATATTAAAACATGTATTGGAATAACTAATAAATCAATGTCCAATTACACTATGTATATGTTTATTATAACATACATTAAATATTACTATAAATACCTGCTCTGTTTAATTCACATTGGGAATCACTAAAAAACCCCAAAAAACAAAAAACAAATCCAATAACATTTATTCTGAGATTAGAAGATTTTGGAGTAAATTTAGAGATTTTTCTAATTAGGCTTAGCAAAATTGACACTTAAACAATCTTGAAACACGGAAACTATGTGAAAACAATCCCTTTCAGAAAAGAAGTTTTCACAGTCAACAAAAAGGAAATACTTTCTGCAATTGATTTTCCAGAAACAGTTACAACCTTTATGGAATTAAGCTGAACACAAAGTGGGAGAATTTCAAAAAGTGGTAAAAACCCAACACAAATCCACACTGCACTGCAAACACAGGAATGCTCAGAAGTTTGGAGAGTGCCCTAATCACCAGCAACAGCCAGAGCTTTTTCCCTCTCTTTGAAGACATAAATATGCAAAATGAAACAGCTTCAACATGAAGAGCTGATCATATTCTCTTTTGAAGCCTAACCAGTTAGACTAATATTTGAAATATTTGAACTTCTGTCTCCCCTACTCCAATGTAGTTCTCTTACCATTTGGATATTAGGACCAAGCACCATCATCATGACAAATTCACAGTGGCACATCTAGATCATTATTTCCTTTTATTGTCTTGCAAATAACCAAAAGGTGTACAAGATCCCAGTTTATCTTGTGTAAAGCAGTTCATGACACAAAAGACAATTAGGGGGAGAAGTTCCTTTTAATTGGAAAAGAATCATAGAATCATAGAATTTAAGGCTTGGAATGGACGTTACAGATCATCTAGTCCCAACCCTCCCTGCCCTGGGCAGGGACACCTCCTCACTAGATCAGGTTGCTCAAGGCTCATCCAGCCTGGCCTTGAACATTTCCAGGGTTGTTCCAATGTCTCACTACCCTTATAGCAAAAAGCTTTTTTCTGGTATTCAACCTAGACTTTCTCTCCTTCAGTCTGAACCCATTACCCCTCGTCCCACCATTGCAGTTCCTAAAGAACAGTAAGAATAGATTTGATTTGTCTTAACGTCCAGTTTGATTACCAAATAAAATAATGTAATCATTCTACATAGGAAATAGATTCTCTCTGACAAGTTAACAAGATATAAATATCAACAACCAAGAGTTGTAATAAAAAGAAACAAAAATTGGACTGAAAACCACAGCTATTGAGCTCTGCTTAAAGACACCCAGGCAGAGTTTTAAGACTGCAGGAATTCCTCCAGTTTCCATGGATGGGGAAGAATGAGAACTGAGAATATGCTAATAGGCAAAGTATTTTGTGATATGCAGATGGTAAGAAGCCAATTTCCATCTGACTTTTTTCCTCCACTGGGTAATTACACTCTCCCTAGCAGAAGCTTTATGTCTGCATTGAAAGCAATAGCCAGTTCTCTGTAAATAACCTGCTTTGTAGAGTGGGGCAGGGGGAAGGGAGTTTTGCAAAAGTATTTTTATCTTTTTTTGGTTAGAATTTTTGTGTTGTAATTTTGCTTCAAATGGCTACTGTAATTACAGGTTAAACTTGGCACCTATACTCTACTAATCTAATATTTTGCTAACTCATTTCAGCTATAACGTAAGAGGAGAGAAAATTAGTTTTAGGCTTCTGTAATGTAATTATTACCTTTTATTAAAAAAAAAATAGTGTACCCAATTAGTAAATAATGAAAACTAATTTCCTTTTGGTAGCTGGCAAAAAAAATACACAATTTCTGTCTCACAAATTTTCCAAATTACCTGCTGTACACGACCAATTTTTCTTCCCTGTGCTAAGTTTTGTAAGGACTTTTACCGAAATAAACATCAAAATTCTATAATTACAAATTAGAATCACTGATTACATGTATTTGCAGTAATTACATAATTAGCAATAATTACATTAATTATACAAACAATAGGCTGCATTGAGTAGCAATGAAAAACAAGAACATTCTCACATATAAAACCCTGCTCTGAGCTAGGAAAAAAGGATTTTATCATGAGCACTAAAGCACAGAACTAAAGCACAGAGCAGCACCACTGTAGCATGCCCTGTTTTCTTCACAAACTGGAAACTCCCAAATAACATGAGGAGCAAAGGAATACTCAATAGATGCAGAATACATTAGGGATAAGGATTTCTCTTTCTAAAGCCCCTAACTCCTGTTTTCAAGAGCCTGACCCTGTGGCTGCACAACCAAATTAAGCTGATCATGCCATGAGCTGTCAATGAGCAGTGTGACCTTGCATTTGGCACTGATGTTCCTGCTATATGTTCCAACCTTTACTCTTGTGCTGCCTCAGATGCTGGCACGACCACTGAGTTCAGAAATTCATGGTGACAACTATTTTTATTCAGCCTTGTTAGTTTCTGCCAAGCTGCTCCAGATCATCCTATGGCTGATGCTAGAAAGGGGAACACAACTCTCCTTTTGAGAGGCAGTAGTATCTTCGATCCAATGAAGGAGACAGTGCACCTGCAAATTTAGGTGCTTAAATTGGATGGCTGTGGTATGTAAAATCAAGCAAAGTCAGCACCTGGTAGAAAAAGGCACTCTGGTGACACCTGACTGCACGAAAGTCATACACAGAACCTACTGGAAGGGAAGTAAGAGGATGTCAGTGGAGTAAGAGGCAGTCACTGGAAGAAAGCCAAGAAACAGGTAGCTGCTCTGTGAGTTTCACTAAATCCATGACATCTGTATTTTGAATTTGGGTCAAAAAGTTCCTAAGTTAGCTGGGTTAGACTCCTCTCAAGAATACAGGTTGTTTTTTCAGTGTGAAGATGCAATGCTAATACCACTCTAAAGCTTCTGAGTTGCAGCATGTGGAGTTATCCATAGTCAGTTCTCAGCTCACCTAAGGGATCGATGTCCTGTCATTCTTTCTTGTTTCCCAAGAAAGTGTGCCAGGGCTACCAAGGAATCATGAAGTGCTGAAGTTCATTTAGGTGAAGGAGAGATAAGAGTGCACGTTTCAGGTGTGCAAGGCTCTCCAGTGCAAACCAGCCTGCAGCTTAGGCAGACAGGAGCAGTCAACCACATACATAAAGGCAATTTCTCTGTTAATTTAGATTCTGATGCAAAATAAATTACCTAAATAGTGGTTGCTTGTTCTGACATCTCAGAAAAACTGTTGCTTAGTATAAATTCAACACTGTGTTTGAACACAGGGTTAAAATGTTATCAATATTACACTGAGCAGCCCAACTATACTCACCTGCTTTTAACTTTATTGCCAAATGACCATAATATCATAATATTATGATACTAAACTTGTGATATTAATCTAAGCATTAGCAAGACAGCAGGACCACAGTTTGTTTCAGCAGTGAGAAATCTCTGACATCAAAGGTTTAAACATTTGGAAGGTCTACTAAGTTCAGTAAAAGGCCAAAGCTTCTGGGGTACACTAGGACATATCTTGCTCATTATCTGCACTAACCCTTATTCCTCAAGAGTATGAGGTACAGGTAAAGTGGTTACTATTTAGAAATTTAGCTACAGCAGTCTGACTAAAACACTTTAATTATGCTGGTCTCATTCTGCCTTTGTATTTAGTGAATGACAGCACTGGTGAAGGTTTAATGAGCTGTGAATGACTATACAAAAGGCAGAGGATCACAAAACCTGCTTCTGGTAATTTACATGAACAGTTACATCTAAGTGCCAGAATCTATGTCATGATCCATTGTTAATATAGTCTGTATGTTCCTTCTTAAGACTGGTTGGAATATAATTATTTCCAAGTCTCCAAGCTAAACCTGTCCGTTCTGGTTTGCCTTTATCTGAATCACTCATTGACACACAAAAAGCCTACGAATATCAGCTCCCTAGAGCTTTTAACACTTAAAATATGGGCTATGTTCATACTTTCCACCTAACAGGAGGTTTTTTAAGAGAAAAATGCTTTACATTTCTGTTTAAATCTGTCACTTCTGCTTGTGGATTTACAGACTGCCTGTATTCCCTGCTGGAATATCTGTGGGCAAGTAGCACTGCTCACAAACCTGAGAGAGGCTCTTCAAGAGTGAACTGATGCATTGCCTTACCTTGAACATACATTTGATCTTGTGCTTTTTCCAGCTGCCCAGAGTGCCAGAGCTTTTACTCTTTGCACATTGTAACTGAGAACATGCTATTGCCTGAACGAGGTATTTTTTTCTGGTGTTCTTGCAAAGTGTCCATATCAGTTATAACATTGCTTACCTTCAGAGACATAAAAATCCTATCTCAGAGGGACACAGATTAACATAGTAATCCTTTAAGCCCTCAGATAGTGTTATCTCATTATTTGTAGTTATTCCCCAACAAAGAACTCTTCATCTCTTATATTCTCATCTGGACTTCTATATCTACTTATAAACAGTGGGCATATAATTTAAGAAATTCCTATTATTGAGAAATCCTCTCTTTGAGTGCCTCAGCTCAGGAAATTACTTGACATTACTTACTCATTAATTACATACATAACCAAAAGCTATGTCCCACATTAACATGGGAAAGCTGTAGGAAATATAGAAACCAGAAACAGAATAGATGAATGTTAAATATTTCTTTCTTGCTAAAGCACCTTCAATTCACAGGATAAAATTTGTTTTAAATGTGTATGAAAATGCATCAGGAAAAATATTTCATGCTTAGCACTTTACATATGCATGCATGGATTCTACTACTGTGTAAGGATCAATGCTCAAAAATTAGTTAGAGAATGACTCAACTGCAGTAACATGGCTAATGCTGTGATCCTGACATGGAAAATAAAGTCATAAAGGCTGGGAAGTAAACCATTATTCTTGATTGCCAATTGGCAGCAGATTTAAGAATAAAAAAATCTGTAAAAATCCCTCACATTAGTTTTTTTACAGTTCTGCTTACAGAATTGTTAAAACCAATTCTAGAAGTATAAAATAATTGTCTAGAGATTTCCTGCAAAGGATCTTGACCTTGATGTTACAAAGTCAGATTCATAAGCACACTTTTTACCTGAAATGTTCCCTACAAGCCCTACAACACACCTCCTTAAAATCTACTGAAATAACTCATTGTGATCAAGAAAAACCCAGAAAAAAAACCCCAAAAATTAGAAATAACAAAAAATAGAAGAGAAATGAAAGACACACAGAAGGAATTCACTACAGTCTGGGTTGATGTTACATGAAGAAGTGAATTTTTCTCTATGTACCTTAAATATAAGAGTAATTGATTGCAAGTATTCAGTGTCAAGTGTCCAACTCTGTCCATGGGCTGTTGCAAAGTTCTGTGTCTACAGTGGGATTAACCCCAGTTTTAATTGGGCTGTGTAGGAAGTCTCTTATCATGTCAAAGCCACATATTCTTTGGCATCTTTTGCAAATTGATCATGCAGATCAGTGGACAAAACCCAATTAAAGTAATACCACAGCTCAGCATTTACAACAGTATGGTGACCTTCCATGGTGTTAACAAGAACATCCTGTTTTGCCAGTGCTGGTGCCCTTGCTCCTAAAGAAGTATTTCATTATCTTGATACTTTGAAAAATGATAACCATCCTGCTTTACAGGATGCTATTTATAGCCATCTTTATTCTCTAACTTTATGATTTTTTTTCAGAAGAAAAAACAAAGAAGCTAACCTCAAAATCACTAAGATATTTTTTCCATCTAAAGGGCAGGAAAATTAATACACTTGAAAAACAGCCAAAAATTCCTAGATGTAGGTTTGTTCCCATGTGGGGAGAACATTCATCTTTCAGAATTTCAGCAATTTGGGTAATGAGTTCCCTATACAAAGTGTAGGAAGATTCATGAATACCAGTTCAAAGTTGTCTAACCAATATAACCAGCAGGACACAGTAAGGAAAGGAATGTTTCTCTCCTTTTGAGCATTATCCATTCCCTCTTGTTTAGATCTGTAATTCTCACCTGTACCTTGTGCCTGAAGCTACACTTGTCACACTTTCACCCTTCTAAAGCAACATCCTCTTTACCTCACTGTTGCACCATCCTTTATTTAACAGAACTATTGTTGTTTAACTCAGAAGACACCATTTAAATGTTTGCTGAACACATGGGACTGTTGATAAAGAGGTAGATCAATTAGTCTGAAAATGTAGTAAATTGCTGTTTCACTTCCCTTGAAAAATTGCAAGTGGTGACAATTTATTTGAAGACAGAATTCTGCAATAGACTTCCATAATTAACAATCCAATGTAACAATCATTCCAATTCCCAAAGGTCCAGAGGATCAATTTTATAGTATTTTTTCACTCAAGCAGTATTTATTCATCCAGTAATTTTAAATTGTTGCTTTATTTTATTTTTTTTTTGCTGTGATATGATGACTTGTCAAAGGCAAAGCATTTTCCAGTGCTGTCCTGTTTTTTTAACACTTTCCTGGTGTTAAAAAAAAAAAAAAGAGATTATATTCAATTACTGACAGAGAGACACAAGACTGTCTGATATCCTGCAGAATTTTCTATTCCAGCTATATAATCAGAACCACCTTTTCTGTATCTCAGATTACTTTCCTAATCTAGTGTCTACATTTCCTCATTTCCCTCCTCTCTCAGCCCTAAAAAAGTTCCAAACAAAACCCCACAATATAAACTTATGCTTCAATAAATACAGATATTTCAAGAATATTTAAAGAGCCTGAGCTGATAATGTTTAGGAGATGGACTTTATGCTCAGTTTCCAAAGGAATAAAGATATCTCATGCATGCTCCGCATAAACTGTAGTCAAAAGGAATTACAGCATAATAAATGCAGTTGTGAGACCTTTCAGAGTTCATCAATAAATCTCTCTTTGATGCTATATGAAGATATGGGGAAGTTTAATCAATAATTAATGTTAATCAAATTCAGTCTTAATCAATACCAGAACTACTACTCTTTACAAAGCCCAGAGACAGTTCTGTTAGGTACAAGATCAAATTTAATTAAAGCTGTGCATGCAGAAGAGAGTTTTTAATGCTATCATAATTAGTTTATTTAATACTGCAATTGCCAAACTCCTCTGTATCTTTTGCAGAGTACTTGAATATTAAATTCATTATTTGCACCTGCTGTAAGACACAGTTGGGCTGTTCATGTGCAGCACTCATATACATGAGACTGCAGAGACAGAGAAATTTTCTCATCCTTCCAAGCCGATTGAAAAGTTGCCCCGAAATAAGGAGATTGTACCCAGAAATCTGAGCCTTTCTGGGGATGAATATTGTCAATGGAAGATGCATCAGAGGCACTCACCTCTCTCTTGTCAAAAGCTGCTTTTATACTTATGCTCTGACTATCTCAGGCTCCCAGGATCATTAGGTCACATAGTGGAGAATAGCAATTTCATTCACTGCAAGTTATTTGGGGAAAAAAGTTTCTTCTTTAACTTGGGGATCAAAAATGTAAGTGCTGCCCATTACTCCACCCGATCCCTTGAGAGATGTCAAACTGAGCCTTTCTATTTCCCTTCTCACTTGAAAGAGGAGGTCACAACACAGAAGTCAAATATTTAACAACCCTCCAAACAGTGTATTCAGTGCCAGAGGACCTGAGTCAGGAAAGAGGGGGTAAATATTACCTGAACCGTGCTCTTTGGAGACTCTTCTCTTTCCATTCCAGCTCTGCTGTTAGATGTCTATTTTCACACATTATAAATTAGGTAAATGTTAACCCATTCACACTGACAGCTGCCTAGAATGGTACATTTCACATCCCATGCAAAGAAAAGGAGAAAAAGTCCTGCTTGTTCTACCATTATTTCTCATCCACATTAGCAAATGTCACCGGTCAAAGGACTGTTTGACACCATGGATTTGCTGATAAGTAAGACAGTGATGTGCTCTGATTTTTACTTGATTAGGAGCTAAGATTTCCATCTGAAAACTAAAATATTTATACTTTTAAAATTATAAAAATAGAAGTTCTCCCTTGCATTCTGTGTTAGCCTATCCAAGTGATAAGAATTAAGAATTAATGCAGTTCATGCTAATATTCTCAGTTTCATCTCTTTACACCTTGAGCTCACAGGTGTAAATCTCACCAAGTACATAAAGACCTGTGAGCTCAAGACCTTAAAAACTCAACCATTCTGCAACAGTCAGTTTTGACTAAAATCCAACTGTAAAAAATCCTGTAGCATTAAATAAACAATCAGAAGACAAAAGCACAAAATGGAAATTTCACCAGCAAGTGTGGCACCACACACCACAAGGAATACATCGATTAGCTGCCTGAGTGGCTCTTATTGCTCTTTTGGCTCTTTTTTTTGATGAAAATTAAGCACAGAGAGAAATTTGCTCTGTATGTATTTTTCTGCCTTAAGTATTCCTGATTGCTGCAAGATTCAGTCTTGTTAAAGTGTAGTCTTGCATCATTATATATTTCATTGACCATTTACTGTAATGCTGAATGACCGATCAATTGGCAGTTAAACTGCTCATTAAGAAAAAAAGTACAAGTTTCTCTAAACTCAGCTACTCCATTTTTCTCCCAATCATTTCCTTGGTCTATTAACAGGCAGCTTTTGTCCTGCTGTTCAATAGTTCTAAGTTAGATTTGCCTTCTTCTGCGTGGTGTAATGCACTTAAGCAGTTTTAAAGCAAAAGTAGTTTTTGAAAAAACTTAAAAGCAAAAAAAAATGACAGTAATAACATACATCTTAAATGCTAAATTTCCATGTTAAAAGCATCAATTCAATAATCTGTGATCTGTGAAAATAGCAAAGTTATTTTACTGTGATTTTTTTTTTTTGCTACAATGAACTGACTGCAATTCCCAAGAACAAATTATGCAGGCTATAAAATTTAAATTTAAAAATTTGACACTAATGGAAATTTCAATACACAGACACAAATCTACTTAGTCAGCAGCCACAAATCAGGACCAGCATTTTCTTTCAATAATCTTTGCAACCTGACTTTTAGGTTGAAAGGGTTTATTAAAGTAACCAAAAGCAAATGCTCCCAGAGGTACAGCCCCTCAATTTTTCAACCCTCTGCTCCAGCTCTGCAAGTTACAATCTATATAAAGCACATGAGCCTGTCTATCTGTGTCACTTCAGATGATCCCAAGCTATATACATCATATAAAACTCTTTTGTTCTTGTTTACAAGGTTGGGACTCATATATCTCATACATAAATGTGTGTGTGTGTATTATTAAGTCACATGAGTAGGTCTTCAGAACTGAGATATCAATGACTCATGAAAAACAAGTCAGGGTTCATCAGCATAAAAGTCATTAAAAAATAGTTAGATTGAGGACTGTCTTATTTATTACACCACTGTATATTCCCTTTTTCCAGAGAGATGGGACTGAGGATTTTGGCCGAGAGTCGGGGAACGAGATGCCAAAAAGATAAAAGGCACCTGTTTACTAAAGCTCAGAAGTAATTCATCCATCTTATAACATGATGTGCAGGCAAAATTTGCTACAAGCACCATTAAAAGTTACATGTCTCCACTCACAAGCCACTGCAAGAGCAGAATTATCACCTCAAACACCTGCACATCAAAATGTCCCATTAAAAATCCCCACATGCCACTGTATTGCTGACAAGCTGATCTCCACGGGGGACTGAAGCTGTGAAAGTACAAATGAAGAAGGATCTAGGAAGACCATGAAAAGTTTTGAGAGCAAAGATGTAGGATGCTGAAGACCCCAGAGAAACAAGAGGGCTATGAGAAACTATTAGATGTTGGACAACATCCTGACCAGAAACAGCCTGGAACAGATAGAAACACCATTCTTGTTCAGTTCTTCCTGCCTGTGGAGATTCACAGAAATTCATCCCCTACTTCACCTCCATAGAGATAATGAGCAGTAGATTGAGAACTGGTGAAGCAGTTAGGTTAAGAAAATGAGAAAATATTGTGTCTCAACAGCTTTACTCCAACTAGCACTGTTTGCCAAAGAGCATTTTAGAAATAGAACACTTTTACTGTTACTTTTTTCCTACTACTCCAGAACTGCAACCTTCTGTAGTTTTAAACAGCTCAGTTCCTTAATACTAATGTAAAATGCAACTCATGTGGGTCTTTTAATCAGATTAAAGGTGTGATTCTCCTGATCATTTTCTTCAATAAACAGTCTTTTCTAGAGGGTTTCTTTTTCATTTATATAAGTATATCTGCAAATTCTGGTAGCCTAAATCTCATCAGGTAGAAGAATACAGAAATGTGACAGGTCTAGACATAAAAGACCAAACAATCTGTGTGACATTAGGGAAGAGGATTTTGTATTTTGGAAGAAGAACACTTGTCATCAAGCATAAAAATCAAGCATAAAATGTTTTACTCAGCAGCACTTAGAAATTTTTTATATTTGCAGTTTGTATCCAGGACATGCAGAGGAAAGAACTGTTTACTACAAAAAAAACCCAATTTATCACCTGGCTGTCACCAAAATGTTTAACGACCATAGAGAGAGGGACCATGTGCTTCCATTTTTGGTTTGAAACTCTACCACCTGTGATATAGCTGTAACTCCTAACAGACAGTGTCAATTTAATCTAACTTCTGAGGATTTCCTAACAGTAAATGGAAGATTATTTTTTGCATTACTAAAAGGCAGGTTATTGAATTTACATTTTTGTATAGTAAACATAATTTTAAACTTAGTACCTTTTTTTTATTTTTGGTTTGACTTAGTGTGACAAAATTTCATAAAAGCTCTTTAAGAACTCTACCGATGACCTATTCAAGTTTATATCACTATATGTTGCCATTTAATGGCTATGATGAAGTCAAAGTAAAGCCCCTACTGAGAAGAAAAACCTGAATTAACACATTTAATCTCATAGCAACTGAAAAAGCAACATTCTATGTTTGATTCAGAGATTAAGAGATGCAATAGTCAGATAATATGGAACCATCTGTCACGATTCACAAAGTGTGGTGAGTGGGAAAGCAACTGGACTCTCCATTTATGAGCATATATTATATACACTGCCTAAACCAGCACACAGGACTCCAAATGAAAGAAATAATCTCTGATGTCCATCTCACCACTAAAAACACACCAAACCTTCTGACACATAACTAGTTCAGTGAATCTCTATGCTGTTTAGTTTTTGTGAGCTGTATTGCTTCAGTTAGTGTTGAATAAATGCTCAGTTTCAGACCTTTACACACTCTTAACTCACTACTCTAGTTAGGACAATTAAAGTAAAACATGCAAATAGCTGAGGAAAGCAGTGACCATCTGGAAAGACATTTAATATGTTTGTATATCCAAGCAGCTCTTCACAACAGTTGCATGAGCAGATTTTTACCTTTACAGATATTCACTCTTCCCTCGTTTTGGAAAATAAGATTTGCTTTACCCAGAAAAATCCAGTTTGGTTCTCCTCATTTCATTCCCCATTTTTCTGCATGATTCCCAATCACAGGAACTGAAATAGCACTGCATGAAATAGTAACAAAGATAAAACAACCACCATAATCTTTACTGGGATCTGAAAACATGACCTCGTAGTCAGTCTAAAAAAGGCAGTGTCGGGCACAGATAGCACTGAGTAATTCTGCTTCACAGTGTTCTGAAAAAAACCAACAAGGTTTCTAAAAAGCAATACAGCTTTTCAGATTCAAATCTATTTTAAAATGAGAACAAAATGCATACTTTGATTAGTCACCCCTCTCTCTCACTCTGTATATGTGAAACCAGATATATATATTAAAAAGCCTTTATTTCTAGATCATATGAAGTTCTAACATAAACCAAATAAATGCCAAGAGGTGGTTTTTACTTAAATGTTAGGCCTAAATGCTATCACTGCCCCTTTAACTTTTAAGTGTAAGTCTTTTCCACAATAAAATAGTCAACTACCTCCCCACTGAACTATAAAGAACAGATTTAGTGGATACATTATTAGCACTCTACTCTGTTCATAGACCTTTGCAGCAGAAAGCCAAATTAAATGCTGGCCTAAGCAAGATCAATTCAGTTGTAGTCAGCAGAGATGCATCAGCTTACCTGTGATCACAACACCATTTGCAAATGAAGAACTGCCAACATTACATAAATAGCGATGAACATTACCTGAAAGCCTTTTTTTTCTTCCTTTACATGCACACAGCTCTTGAATTCAGTCCAAAAGTAATTCTTTTATTACCTAATTGAAAACAATGGCTTTTAGGGGCTCTGTATATTAGTGTCATTGAGAGGGAACTCTGACAGCAATTGTAGTGGTGTACAATGAGGGGAATTAAAACATACCCTTCTGTTTCAGTTGTTATGCACATTGCTTTGCCACACTTTGCAACACAGAAGGAAATAACTTGACAGAGATAATAAACAGGCTTAAAAAGGAACTTTTTAAGTGTGAAGCAGCTATGTGGGCTACCATAAAGGAAGAACTGGAATGATCTTGCTGAATGCAGTAAGATTAATGAAGGTCAATGAGTATATGAATAAACTGAAATGGAATGAATGCTCCTTGGGCTGTGTTGTTCTGGGACAACATTCCAGCATTCTGAAGCAGCAGAGTCAACATAAAGATCCTAACTGCTACTGAGATGCAGCTTGATCAATTTGTTTTACAATGCCATTCCTATGCCTGGCTGCACTAGCAGGAAACTGGCTTCAGTCATGCAGGGTATTTCTTCCAGTACTCTTCCCTGCTAAGAGATATAAATAATATCTTAAATGCTTGTATTGTTTAATTTAAAAGATCAGTGGAGTGAAATTTCTAGTTAGCTGGAGCTATTATGCTGGTACAGAAGGAAGAAGGCTTTGCCAAGGTAAGTATATAATTTGCAGTGACTGCAATTTGAGTGCACCTGGACAGAGATGCCCAAGGAACTCTATGATGAACTGACAAGATCATCACAAAATGCACAGAAAGTAAATAGCTGCTCCCAGCTGTGCACATGCTTTTTAGACAATAATGTTTTGGCATAATCCTGCAGAGATTAACACTGATACATAAATATGTAAAGGCACTTTCTACAATGGAATGGCACTTTTTTCTAAATCAGATTAAGCAATTTAGCAAAACCATTTAAAGCCATTCTAATTTGATATCTCTTCAAGCATGTACAACTAGGCACAGGCAGATTTGTGTTCAGACAACCTATATGTAATATCTGAATCTTGTTCTGAGTCTGTTTATGTTGTGATTGTCAAATTAAAAGCTCAGTTTTGCTTCTGGAGCCAGTCAGCTGGATAAATATCTCCACTCTTAGTTACAGTTCAGAGGGTGGTGATGCACAGTTAAGTCTGGGCAAGGAAATAAAGTTACACCTTAAATTTAATTTTCTGTAAATACAGAGTCATATTTTTACTTGCACTTGTTTTATCTATCACCGTCCAATAAAAACTGAGTTAAATACTCTTGTGCTTGAAAATGGCTCTCAAGTACTAAATTTTGACCTAATGATGCCTTTTGCTAACATTAGAAATCTTTTCTTCATTGACAAGCTGAAATCTTCCACTTTTGTTATCAATACACAATCACAGAATCAATTAAGTTGGAAGGGACCTCAGTGGGTCATCTGGTCCAACCTCCCTACTCCCTACTCGAGCAGGGCCATCCTAAGCACATGGCTCAGGGTTGTGTCCAGATGGTTCTTGAATGCCTCCAGTGAGGGAGAATCCATGACCTCCTCCCTGGGCAACCTGTTCCAGTGCTCAGTGACTGCACAGTAAAGAGGTTCTTCCTCATATTCAGGTGGAACTTCCTGTGCATCAGTTTTTGCCCCTTACTTCTTGTTTTATTGGTTTCCACCACTGGGAAGACTCTGGCTCCATCATCTTGGCACTTCCCATTCATGTACTTTAATTATTATTGACATCCCTCTCAGTCATCTCTTCTCAAGGCTGAACAGGCCCAACTCCCTCAGCCTTTCCTCCTAAGTGAGGTGCTCCAGTCTCTTCATCATCTTCGTTGCTCTCCATTGGACCTGCTCCAGGAGCTCCATGTCCCTCTTGTACTGAGGAACCCAGAACAGGACACAATACTCCAAGTGTGGTCTCATAAAGGCTGCCTCTCTAGGCAGGATCACATCCCTGGCCTGCTGGCAATGCTCTTCTTAATGCATCCCAGGATTCCATTGGCCTTCTTAGCCACAAGGGCACACTGTTGGCTCATGGACAGCCTGTTGTCCACCAGGGGACCTAGATCCTTCTCCACAGAGTTGCTCTCCAGCAGACTAGTGCCCAACTTGTACTGGTCCGTGGGGTTATTCCTCCTTAGGTGCAGGACCCTGCACCTGTCCTTGTTGAATTTCAGTTGGTTCTGCTCTGCTCATTCCTCCAACCTATCGAGGTCACTCTGAAGGGCAGCACAGCCCTCTGAGATATCAGCCACTCATTCCAAAGATAGATCATCAGGAACTTGCTGAGAAGGCAACTGTCCCCTCATCCAAGACACTGATGAATAAGTTGAACAAAACTGGGCCCAGTATGGAACCCTGGGAGACACCAGCAGTGACAGGCCTCCAACTAGACTGTGCCACTGATCACAACTCTCTGGGATCTGCTGCTCAGCCAGTTCTCAATCCACTTTACTGTCCACTTATCCAACCCACACTTCTTCAGTTTCCCAATGAGGATGCTGTGGGACAGTGTCAAAAGCCTTGTTGAAGTCAAGTTAGACAATGTCCACTGCTCTCCCTTCATCCAGTGGACAATACCCAGGGTGGGTTCTTCCATTTATTGTGACTTTGAATAGCCATAAATGGTGCTTAAGTATGAAAGAAAGAGTAAAATGCAGATAATTGGTGCTTATAATTGTCAATGAGTTAGAAAGTTGGGAAAAGAAAGATGTTCCTGATCATTACTGTTACTCTTATTATCAAGATTAAAAAGTTTCTTCATTTTGTTTTGTTCTGTTCCATTGTTTCATTTGTTTTAGCTTTGGTTGGTTGCTTGGTTTTATGTGGGGTTTTTTTGTGTTCTGGGATTTTAAAATAATTTTTCTATTTTAAACAAAAGTTTACAGTAATCACTATTTTTAATACAGATGTGCTGGGAGTAACTGGGAAGCCAACTATGAGCTATGAAGAGATGCTAAAAGTTCACTTTATAGTAAGATACAAGTTCAGTTACTATAAATGCAACAACATAAATATTCAGATGATTCCAACAGGTCTTGAATTGTGTGAAATTTTAACTCAGAACTCATTGCTTTTACATTATACATTTAAAAATCTTTCAAATTAAAATAAAGATCTGGTCTCCTGTTGTAATTTAATACAGTCCTCTTCTAAGATGCCATATCATTAGGTTGGATTATACCAGCATCCAGCTTGGATCTTAACAAATACATTTTTAGTTAATCAAACTGGTTTTTCTTTTTCCTGGTGAACTTCAACAGTTTATCTAAAACACTGTACTCCAGAAATGGTTCCATGTCACATCATAAAGCTAATAACCCTGCTAACCGCTTATTTGCTGACAGAACACACTGTCCTCATTTGCAGAATCTGAAGAATTTAGAATTTGAAAGGGGAAAAAAAGCCTTTAACAAGGTGCAAAGCACAATTTTTGAAAAAGAGTTTCATCACCTAGTTACATTCAGACAATAGCCTTCTCTCCTCTAAACCCAGTCTAATTAAATACTGCTGGAGATAGCACAAAAGAATTCCATTAATTAATTGGCAACCTGCTGACACTAATTAAGCTATGAAAATTCAACTCCCTCACACCAGATTTTGAACATTAGTCAGTTACATTTGTTGGGAAGTTTGCCTTGTGTCTCTAACACAATCAGAAAAGAGAAAATGAACTTTGTGGTTAACATGTGTGGGAACAAAATGACCTATCATTGGAAAAATTAGATATTAAACCTTGCACTGATACAGAGAAGTTGTGCTACAGAAGCTCTTACTCATAGATTCCCTTACAAGAGGGATAAAGGGCTTTACAACTCAGCCTGCTTCTTACCATATAGGAAAGAATCCCAAAGCACTAACAGCACAGAGGAGGGTAATTACCTTTATTTAATCAGCAACACCCTCTGTAAGGTGCCTCAAAGCTTCACTTCAGTCATCTCCTTGTCAAGATTTCATGCAGTAATTAAAAGAAAACATAGCAACTCTTTTACCTGTATTCTAAATCTCACCTCAAGCATCTGACGAGATCTCACTTAACATTTTACCAGTTAATTATACTGTAACATGAACAGTTATTATTTAATGTCTCAAGACCTATTGGCAACGAGTGGTTCTGCTATTATGTGAGAGGACACTAATGAACACCATCTGGTGCTCCTTCCCCTTCTGAAAACCCAGACCCATCTCATCACTAAGGTTTCACTGCCTTGTTGAAAATGTGCTAACCCTGATCTGTATCCACATTATTGACAACAATGTAGACAAAAAGCCGAACATAGTGCTGAATAAAAACATTGTCTACTTTTTTAAAATGGAATCATGGAATCATCAGGGTTGGAAGAGACCTCCAAGATCATCAAGTCCAACCCTTAACCCATCACTGCTGTGACCCCTAAATCCTAACCCGTATCCTCCAGCGCCACATTCAGAAACCACTTGAGACGTGTTCTAGACCTTTGATGAGCCTTATTGGACGTGTGCTAGACCTTTTCTGCCCTCTTTAACCTCTAACCCTTATAGTGCTGCAGGGACTGCAACAATAGGCAACTAATTTATTTTTAAAAAAGGAAAAACATTATTGTAGAAAAGCAGCATATAACTTTACTGCCTTTTTTTCATTTTTTCACATGAGACTTAACAGCTAAATCATAGACTTTGTATGATACAGTACAATTTGCCCACCGTACCATATTTTCAGAAATCTAATTAATTGGAAGCTGGCAATTCATTTTGAATCTACTGGAAAGTTGTTGGGATTTTTTTTCTGAAGCAATTTTATAAGAATTGATTTATATAAAGGTTCTGTAACCTACTCTAATTTCAGTTCTGAAATTTTCAGTTAGAACCTGGTAAATCAGCCAGGAATGTGGCAATCTCATGTTAATGAATGGCTCACTCCTTAAAGACAAAAATCTTAGGAGATTAAAACAAGAATAGTAAAAAAGGAGTCTATATATACACTAGTTCACATCCTCCACTCCAAACACACACCCATTACTCTAAAATATGAGCTTTGTATTGAAGCTGTACGTCAGTGCAAAGGCAAATCAAATTCACCTGTGCAGGTTAAGCTGACTGTGTGTCTCAAGGCTGGCAAGATCTGAAGAGCTACATCTGACTGTTTCCTTAACTGCTTGCTTGCTATGGTTGAGCTAACCCAAATGGGAAAAAGGTGAGCGTATGCTTAAAAGTTTCTTGAACTGTTGCCAACTAGAAATAATCAGTCACTGAAAAATACTGGAAGTCCCATTGCCTCTGTCACTGTGCTAAAAATCAGTGAGACATGAACGTGCTCAGCACCACCAGAATCAGTCTCTTTACAATGTGCTGATTACAACACACAAGAAGAAGGAAGAATATAATAAAAAATATGTGCTTTCCATTAAGGGTGGAAAAGAACTATGTTAAGCAGTGTACCATTCCTACTTCTAAACTTTATTATACTCTCATTTACTACAGCCATAACTGTAATATTTTATCATAAGATTAGAGTGCAATTGACAATACATTGGATAATGCATTTGATTAATAGATGAACTAAAGTAGTATCTTGGCTTGTATCCCACAGTGTTCACAGGGAGTCTTCCATTTTTCAGCCTACCTCATGTTATACTACTTCAGGAGCATCTTTAAACTCTGTGAAGCCAAACTGGCAACAAAACCACCATAGTACAAGATGACTTTGAGAGTATCAAGAGCACCAGAATCTACTTGGAGGTATTACTTGTGTACAAAGCAAGGTCAGACAAGATCAAATGGGATAAGACCATTTTAGAGACTGAACCTTACATTTAGACATTTGATTATTTTTCAAGACAGTCACAAATTAATTCCAGAAGTAAATTTTTTACAAACATTTATTTACATAACAATATTTAAATATGGGAGATTAAAGGAGAATGCCTTTTGTGCAAAGAGAAACTGTCAGATGAGGGCTGGGAAGAGTTTAATGCAGTGCAGGATAGTAACTTAGTGCAAGAACAGCTCTCAATAACACCCAGAGTCATCTTTCCTGGGGTCTGGCAGTTTCTAACCATATCACTTTTCAGAAAACTACCAAAAAAAAGAAGGGAAAGGAAAAGAGGCTGAAAATTAAAGCAGTATGTTATTTTAATATTTTTACCACTATGAAAATTAAAAAAGTCTTGGATATTACCTACAAGTAAATATTAATGGTCAAAAGTAACAAGCTCTTCTATTTGGGACCAAATCCTTCAGTAAGCATGAAGACAACAAAATGAAAACTGAGGCAATGAAGGTTATATTGACAATAGAAAGGAAAAAAGTTCAAGCCATGCCTGGGGCATGAAATGGAGAGCAAAAGTTGAAGGAAAAATTCATGAAAGATGCATGACTATCAGATTCACATGTATTACTGTTAAGTGCATTCATTAAATGATCATAAAGAATATATGGCATAAAAATGAAAGAGAAGAGCACAGTCTCTAATAGAACCTGATAATTTCAGAGTGTGAAAAGCGACAGACCATGACAACAATTTAAACTAAGAACACTAAATCTTGCATTCCAGCTTCCACTGCAAGGAAAGGAAAGAAATTGCACAGTAAATGACAGAAGTGACAAAAGAAAATACGAGATTGAATTTTAAGGCTACACTGGTGTAGCACACAATGAAGCATTCATTTGTTTTGAAACCATCATGAAATTATCCAATCATTAACCATGTTGAGAAATGCATTGGTTCTGAACCTACACCCACTGCAAATCTCCTGAAAATACACATCATGGTAAATGAGTTGTTGTGATTGTGACCAGGACATTTGGTGTTTGAAGCCCTTTATATCCCATTGTGGTTTATATCGTCTGTATTATTTCATATAACAGATCCTTGGCCAGGGTTTTGACACCTCTGCATGAGACTATGTTTAACACCACATCAGTAGGTCTACATATGCTAATTGTTGCTGTTTAGCACCTGTTTTCTCCTTTCCTGCTGTTCAGGCACAACACAAAACTACCACAACTCTGTCTTTGCAGTGCTTGTGGAGCATTTCACCATTTTACAGAGGAAATCAGATCTTTTGAAAATGCAGAACAGAAAATCCTGTCCCACCTCAAGCAGAGTACTAAAATGGCTGAAGTAACCACCTGTCACCCAAAGTAGGCTGCTGAGGCTAAGACCAGTCAAGCCCTGGAAGCCTCCAGGTATGCAGACTCTACAGCAGCTCAGGGACTGTCCTGTCTCCTGGTTAACGCCAGCCTTACACCTACTTAGAACTTTCTGTATTGCAATTTGTGTCCTTTGGCTCCCATTCTATCACCAGGCACCTCCAAGACACTGCTTTCTTCTCTCCACCATGCAGCTGTAGGCAGCAATAGGATCTACTCTTCAGCTTTATACCTCTAGACCTGAAGGATGAACACATCCACTTCTGTCAGGCTCTCCCTGTGCTCCAGTCCCCTGACACCATCCTGGTGGCCTCTGCTGGAGTTGTTCCAATATCTTGGCAGTCCAAACCTGGAGCAGTGTGAGGAAAACAGAGAAAAGCAAATAGGAGAGGAAAAATGTGCACATATAGAAAATGGCTTAAACCAGCTCATGATGACATAACAATCAAATGTATTTTCAATGCATTGAACTGGTCAATTACTGCATGGGTATTTATAGTAGGAGGACACTTGAGCAATGATTGCCTGAGACTGCTTAGAGAGTTTGTGGAAGCTTTTCAGGAACAGAAGGGATGAAGTCCTGAGCTCATTGCTGACCATGTTTAGAACAGGAGGTTGGACTAGATGACATCCTGAGGTCCCCTGTAATCCAAGTCATCCTTTGATCCCCAGACTCTAATGCCAACACATTTTGAGTTCTTTTTGTCATAGCTTTCCTATGCATTATTTTGTATGTTCATAATGAATATCCATTCAGAATCCAAAAGCACAGCACAGCATTGGCACAGTGTTGATCCACACTTTGGCTGAAAGAAATAATATTTCATTGGAATGTTAACAGCATACACTATCATCACTCAAAGGCACTGGCCCATCTAGGCTGTATCAGGTATCTGGCAACCTACATGCTCTGGTCAAACATTACAATAAGAGCAAGAACAATGCACAAGTTGTCTGTGATAGCAATTTCGTCAGAGATGTACATAATGACCATCCCTGATTTAAAATATCGCTATGTCCTCAAGCTAATTTAAACAGGTAAATATCAACTATGGAAGTAGAATCTAACATATTGCAAATTCTTGCCTTCATAGAATCACACACTGTGCTCTTGAGAGATGCTTCCATTGTTATATTTATTAATTAGGCCAGTAGCATGTCTGCTTCAGACATCAGGATATTTTAAAACTCAGAGCAAAAGAAGAACAACATCAGTGCTTCAGGCTCTGTTGCTTGAGCTTTCAGGATAACCTGAAGCATAGTTTGGCTTCATGTTGTAAGCAGGTCTAGAGCCAAATTCAGCATTCCCTGCTGAGCTAGTCTTGATATCACATGTAGCTATGGCATAGAAATGTATAAAAGAAGAGAAATTTGACCAATTTAATTTGAAGAACAGAATACATTTCATAAAGCTTTCCAGCTCCTTGACATTGAAAATAATGGTGTCTGACATTTCTAGGGTTAAGTAGCCACTCATTCAGCACAGCATCGTTTATCTGCCAACAGTATGTGTCTCTTGTTGTTACTTCAAAGAAAAAATTCAATAAAAATTTAAATAAAAACAGATCTGTCAGTATAAGGCTTTAATATTTTACACCAGACTCAATCTCTTTCCTTTGTAAAGTGCTTTCATACTTCCTGAACTTGTACTGGAGTACACAATTCTCATTTTTTTAAAAGAAAGAAACCATGAATCACCTTTAAACATCTACTCTTTCCTGAAACATTAACATTTATTTTTAATAGGCATCACTCTGAAACCAGCTGCACTAAGTACTGCCAAATGCTAAAGAACTCTGTAGACTGAGACAACCAGGAATATATATGTTAAGCACTCCAGTTCACTACATACAAGCAGGTTAAGCATTCACGATACAGAATACAACAGCAATTATTTCATTTCTAAGCCTAAATCTTTTCCTTAACATATATGAGGCATACAATAGTCCTTAATTCCTTATGCTTTCTCATACAGCACATTTGTTGCTACAGACTGCAGGCTGCACTATAAATATACTCTGAGATATGTGAAACAAAAGATTCAGTTATTCAAGATAATGTCCTCTCTATGTACTTTTGCCCAATTTTTCCTTTACCTCCCACATATTTTTATGAAACTAACAATTAAATACTGCAGTGTTCACTGCTTATGTGAGACTTTTTGCTTTAAAATTGCTAGATTTGAGAAATCAGAGACAGTTTATGAGAGATAATTAATGTCTCTCTTCTGTGAGTGCATATGGCAAGGTATAATCTCTCCATTTTATGCGTTCTCCCACATATCTTTTAATAATAAAATCATTATTCTATTTAGAAATCTCTCATTTAATTTAGCAATTCAGCTCTGGACTGTAACTACTTTGAGAACAGAAGATGTGAGCCACTGGTTCCATGTAACAGATTCAGATTTTAACAGCCTCAATAAAAACATTTTTTCAATATTTGTTTGCACACCCTAAAAACAAAATTAACAATCTGCCAAAGCCAATATGTTCAAATAAAGGAAAGCTGTAAAATATGATCATAATTATATATATGCAAAGAGATTCATTTCTATTTGATTTTAGAAGTTTGTTCCAATTTTCTGTCCCAGTCACACGTTTATAACCATGCTACAAACTGTAGCACTCAAATTTAGTGAAAAAGACTATGATAAAATTGTCATTCCATGTCAACATTACTGGGCAAAATATAAGCATTAACACGATAACAGGAATAATCTATTACCTTATTTAAGTATCTTCATTATTTGAACTGAGAATTGCTCCACACTATTTGCCAAAATACGTTGTGTCTTTGGAAGTCAAAACTTTCTGCCACTCTTTTCCTTATACAAGTGTTAACTATAAAGTCTTATCATAAATTATGAAACAAAAGGGTTTAAGTCAACCCAATAATATTAATTCTGTTCTTTCAATAATAAAACCCACGCAGCTGGGAGCTGCTCATTATTTATTTAGCTGCTGCAAACTAACACCTCTATTTGTTGCCTTGTAACTTCACTACAAACTTTTTTTTGCTTTTCCTAGAAACAGGAACTGTAGCTGTATCTTCTCTCTCCTGTGTGTTGCAATAGTCCCTGGACTAACCTACCTGTATCATCATTTTGTCACTGGTTATCAACCTGGGTGATCATCTCATAACAGTCCAAGGAATGCATGTTCCTATCCATATCACCACTGAAAATAGTCAAGCTGAAATTTCCAGAGCCTAAACATCATCTTGGATATCCATATGGCAATACTGTTAATTGTATAGATTTTCACTTGTTAAATAGCTCAACTGCCTTTTTGACAATAGGTTATACATCCCTGCCTGATAGGAGAAAAAACATACTCCAAAATAAGCTGCAATGGAATACAATAAGCACAAATAGTAGAAATATGATCAAAGTTACTGTTTCTGAATTTACTTCAGAATTACACCCAAAGTAATGCACATGCAAATCGCCAAAGGATCCTTTCCATTCTATGGATGGGCTCAGCTGCAGGCTCTCTGTTCCTGCACTCTGTGGGAACAGGCACCTTCTGAAAATCAACAGCAGAAAGGTAAAGTAGATGCAAAACCAATAAATTAAATTTACTGCACCATTTGTAGATGGTGGTACATGAGACTTCATTGGTGGAACTTCAGTGGAAAACACTACTAGAACAAGGATAAGGTGACAGAAAAAGGCAGGAACATGTGGATTTGGAGAAGGGGTAAAGGTTGCTCTGTGTTTTTCAGGAGGCTTCTATCACACTTAGAGCCTGGCTTAGGTGCAATTCTCTGGGCAGGCTGTAGTTCAGTCTAAGCCATGAAGGATCTGACACAACTCATACTGAAGAAGAAAGCGTTGCAGCCTGCAGAAGTGAAGGGCTGGAATTCAAGCAGGCAGCACAGCTACGTTGGCTTTAAGGCTCACTTGTCAGAGCAGAACAGGATCAGAACAGTACAGAGTTTAAAACAGAACAGAGCTTAAAATATTTGAGTGCCCTTAGGAGAGTGCACTAATGAGGCAGTCTATCTATAACATCCAATTCCGAGCAACAGCCATACTGGAGAGCTCTGCTCACTCCCACAAGTCAAAGAACAGGAATAATCTCCTGCTCAAAAAGCAGAATTTCTGTAATGAAAGGTAAGAAAATGAAGTGGCAGAAACTAAACTCAGTTTTGCAAGTCCAAGATGGGATATGAGACCCTATTCCCTATTGGCATATGCCAGCAGCTAGTATGAATCCTGCATATATTAGTGGCACAACCTTTTTGCTCCCCTGAAAACAAAAATCTTGGCCTTCTGTTGCAGCATGACTACACAAAGAACCAAGGATATAGCTGGGAGGCTGCAAAATAATTAAGTGAATCAAAGAGCCAAGGAAAATAATGTCCAGGACTCAAAAGTGCAGAAAAAGCCAGCTGTGCTCCAGATGTGGAAGGTATGAGTGAAAGGGGACTCCTTAGCTTAACCTTAATTAGATAACTGCAAAAATATGAAAGGTCACCTGCTTGCTTCTCTCAGCACAGCAGTGCTGCAGTTCCGCAATGCTAAGGATTTCAAAAAGCTAAGCTAACATCCAGGAAAGAAATCACTACGGACAGAAAGAGATTCAGTGAAACTGCTTCTCATAGGAGGGACTGGAGAGGAGGCATCTGCATGTGGCACTTGGGGATATGGTTTAGGGGTGATATTGATGGTGTTGGGTTGCTGGTTGGTCTAGATCATCTTGAAGGTTTCTTCCAACCTTGATGATTCTGTAATTCAGAAACTTCACCTGAAAAGGACACATCTACAGATCCTCCTCTGCACATATTTGCACCTCCTCCGAGCTGCCTTCCAGATGGCAGAGGACAGCAACACCCAACTGGGAGCTGTACTGAATGCATCCATTTTAAGAGAATAGTGTAAGAGACTTTTATTTTAGCAAAGCTGGAACAAAGTATATAAAATTTCTTGGCACTTCGAGGGAAGAAAATTTCTTCCCTCTTCCTGATTTACATCTGACAATCACACCACAATGCATACAATACACAAAATGCTCTTTTATGGTTTAGAAATACTACACAAATAAAGTTTGAAATCTTCCTGTGGAACTGGAACTGCGCAATCAATGAAAGCCCAACAGCTAATCAATGGTAGTTTCATCAGTGATTAGTTTATGTAAGGGCAGCCTTTCTCAGGTCCTTGATTTAAAAACTTGAAGTTAATTCAAAGCAACGTGAGGCAGCCAGAAAAGCATTGTCTGCCACCTGAAAACTCACACATTTGGAAGTTATCTATCTGACATACAGAAGAAAGCTTACTGCTAATAATCACCACAAAAGTAGCAGAGGATTTGATCATATATTAAAAAAAATAGATTAATTTAATCAAAAAAATGTGTTTTCCAGGCAGGAAAAAAAGCCTTTTAATATATGTAGAAGTCTGGTAAAATATCAATTGGTACAGCTAAGCTTTCAACTAACAAGAAAACAATGAGTGGCTTGCTGACTCTTCCCATTAATTATCTGTTATAACATTCATAAAGTCTCAGTATTTCAGACAAGCTTAAATGAAGACATAATTCTCTCTGAAACTCAGAGTCATTATCAGATAAACAGAATTAATCTAAAAAATCCTCAACAGTCAAAATCATTGAATGCTCCAGATTTTAATTCCAATAGCAGCTTTCATATCTGCACCATAAAAATGTAATATTAATAGTTCTTTTGCAGTTCACTGAAAGTGTAGGTCAATTTGTAACCCACTCACTGTTAAAACATAAACTTCAAAAACACCCACATCAGAGAAGAGAAAAGCTGGAAATAGCAGGAGGATGATCCTTCTTGGTTCAAAGAAACTTCTGCCAAAAAAGGAGGAGAACATAACCCTAAAGTAATGGACAGCTGAGAGTAAGCACTAGGCAGCTCCACCTGAAGAAACAGGCCTCTGTCTTCAAGGCTGCTCTAGATGTTCACTGATTAACTGATGCCAGGATTTACAAACAGCTTCGAGAAAATGCACAGGGATGGATCACCTCCAGAGTTAAACAGCGAAGTTAAATATCTGCAGGACTCTTACCAGTTTTCAGTCTCGCTCAGGTCCTCAATCTCCCTTTATTTCTGCCTTTTCTACTTTATACCACAATTCTGCTGCTGTATAGAGAGAAACCCTTGGCTGAAATTTAAGAAGGAAAAATGAATTTTGCTTTAACCAAGAAAGGTTAAATGTGCAGAACATCTACCTCTTCACCTATCACTCCAAGGTGACATCTTCTTGACCAATTAGATGTATGTTCCAAAGTAGTTCACGTCCTTTTACTCAGGCAAGATGCCTGTTAGTAAATAAACAAATAATATACATGCTCTATTTCCCCTTAATTCTTTGACTCTTTACATCATTTTATGTTAAGACTTGAAAAAGAAACCTTTCCCAAACATCTGCCATTTTCCATAAACAGGTATGTCATCATTACTATCTAAACAAAATTGTCTAAGTACTTGGTCTTAGACAGAGAAACAGATTCTAGAGTGAAGAAATTAACTTCATTGTAGCAGGCAAAAATGTAACATTAAAAATGCTTCATTTCTGATGGTCTGATGGTATTATGGCCACAGTACCACCTTTACAGGCATATGAGCAGAAGCTTTAATAAATGGGATTATTCCTGTCAATGATGAAAAGAGTATGATTAATAACTTTTAAGATAAAGACTGAAGACCTCTACAGGATCTATAAATGAAACTGATGACCAGAATTTAAAAATTCTGGGGTTTTTTTTCATTTTTTTACATTCTGTAATATGTTTTACCCTTTTCAATGAAGTATTTTGGTGCACACTGCTGGTAGCTCTGCTTAACAGCACTTATAAAGTAAATTGTACTTGTCCTCCTCAGATTTGCTAGAAGGAAAACAACAGCAAAGTCACAGGTCATGGAAACACACATTGCTATGTGAGATTTACCTCAGGCTGAACTGCTTGTACCATTTTGTCACAGCTGAAGATAATGAACAACACTGTTTTTATAGAAATTACAAAAAAAGAAATAAAATTAAAGCTGTTATCTTTTAACAAGATCAACAAGGCAGTTTAACTACCAGTGAACTAGAGGGGCTACTTCAGAGTCGTATTAAGCTCTTCAGTATACTACTCTGCCAAATGTCTTAACCTACAAGGTCGTGTGGCATCAACCAGCCTTCACCTGTGACTGTTTTCTTCTTTCCACCTCTTATGGATTCTATTCAGCTCTCTGTTTGTAATAGCTCCCCCTGCCCTCCCAGATTTACAGCTTGGACAACATTAATTCTTCTAAAATTATCTTGTAAAATAAGTCTGCTCCTCTTGGCATTTGTCTGTTATTTGCTCATTTCTGAAAAGATTTTCCTTTTTCCTTTTTTTAATGGTGTCATGACTGATTTCTATCTTTACCTTGGAAATTAGAAAACAAGGAAAAACTTTCCAAAAGATCATGCACAGTCTGTAATTTTCCAATAAGAAGCAGTAACTCCTCCTACCTGCCCCTGCACATAGCTATTCAATATTATTAAGTACCTCTAGTTCCCCACAGCTAGACAAATCCCAAAGTATCTTTTTTATTGCATTTTTTTATTGATGAGGTTTGTCATTTTATGGGATGTGGTATAATAGAGAGCAATTTACTCACTGATGCACACAAATGTTACCTTTTTGCAATGCGTCAGCAGCAATAATCTTCTTTCAAATATGCTGAGAAGCAGCTATAAACCTTCTCCTGCCAGAGGCAAGCCCTAGTGAGTCTAGTTGTGCTAAAAGTTCCTCACAGAATGTGTTGGTTAAGGTCTGCATTCATCAAATATAGCAACAATTAAGGTGCACAAGGAGTTCAATTTTTGCATGGCTCAAAGGAAATAGCCACTGAATGATCTCAGCTTTTCAAAACAGTTTATTTGATCTCTTTTTTTAAAGGCTCTGTGGGAAAACTTTGAAGGAAGGCATGAGGACCAAATAGTATTTGCATGTCTTAATTATCTCAGGAAAGGGGTGATTAGATGGGTCACAGGAATCAATGAACCCCAGGAAAACTTGTTAACATTCCAACTGATAGCACAACTCCTGTGAATTCAAAGTTTCCAGGTATAGGATTTTGGTGAATCAAAACATTTCCTCTTAACCTTGGTGAAAGTATCACTTTTAACTTCACCAGAAGCAGAAATAAATGAAAGTCTTATCCTCTCCTCAACCTTTACAAGCCAGCTAAATAAAAGGTATTACAGCATGCAATTGCATGAAGCAGTAATATTCATTGAAATGAAGAACTTTTTTCCCCAAGTACTAGAAAACACTTGATATTTGCTAACAGAAATGGAAATATTTCATGGAACAATTTATAGAAGCGGCATTTTCACTAGAAACAATCTGAACTAAATCATTCAATCACAATTTATATCTAGAACTGAAACGTTGGACAGATTAAAAAAAGGGAACTCGTCTACAAAACTTGTTTCTGAATAAGCTGAAGCTGTAAACTATGATTGTCATTCATGGTGAAATAGCTCCCAGGGCCAGTAATTCTAGGAGTGACAGACAGGCATAGGAGACACTGTAAGCATTGTTACAGCTCAGGTATTGGGCTGGAATCACAAACTACTAAGTAATAATTTTGATTCCAATTGCAGCTTATGGCCCTGTGGAAATCACTTCATTTCTAGCTCCAGTGTTTTTTTCCTTTCTATAAGGAGGAGGATGTACATTTTCCTATAAACCTGTTTCAGAGGGATAGTGGGCAATTACTTATGACTTGCAAAGCTTTCTGAGGTAACAAATCTCTCTTTTGACCAAGTTTTGGATTTTAAAAAGCCTGCCATTTCCATAAATCTACCTCAATACAGTTCATGGCACTAGAAAAACTAACCTAAATGTTGATTATACTTTCAGACTGAAATAAAAGTGACCTGAGATAGTATAAATTAAATGCATCAATATCAAACATTGACCCTCACTGTGCCTGGGGAGAATTTTCTCAGCATCAGTGATGTGATGTATTGCAGGACCACTGCAATTAACACCACTGAAAACTCCTAACCTAGCAAGTATTCCCACACTGGGAACTCTGGTGTGTGCATACATATATATATGTCTCCCAGATGAGTTTGTCAATGACTTTTTGGATTATTTTTGGTACACATATATTTCCATTTCATGTTTTACATTATATAAACACACAGATGGAAACTCAAACATGTCAAAAATGATTCCAGGCAGCAGCTCTGAGATGCTGCTTTACATTTCATGCCAACCCTCATTTTTATCTTTTTTCTTAAAGCAATTAGCAAACATAAGCTGACAATAAGTAGGAATAGCAGTGAAACACTATTAAACCTAGAATTGTCCATCAAACTTCAAGCATTTAACTGTGGAGTTGAAAGCAACTGCAGGTTCTGTGCACAGCCAACAGTAAGATGCAGGACTTGCAGAGCAAGATTCCTCTCTTATCATGACCATTCTCCAGATGAGCATCTTTCTCCTTACTGACTATAGAGAGACACTATGGTCATATAGTTGTTCATCTGGGAAGTTTGTATAGCTGGGAGAATGCTGGGTCTTTGTTCTCTCACTCTACTGTATCTTCCAGTCTGTTTACACATGTGATCACAGATATTGCAGATTAAACTTGGGCAATATCAGGCACAGGAAGCTTTTTGATTATTTTTATATGTACCACTGTCCTTTAAAAATACATTCATCTTGTGATGATTCCTTCACTGACTGAAAAGCACAATGAAAATAAAGCCTGTACATTTTTTTTCAGTATATTAGGCATATTCTAACAACCTCAGTCTTTCTCCCTCTTAGCAGCTATCTACAGAAGGCTACTTCAGCCCACAGAGAATGGCTTGAGAAAGTGAAAAGCACTTACTTTGTCCCCTGAGACCAAAAGCTTCAAATCCCTACTTTTAAGTTGCTCTGGGCTTGAGACATGATTCCATTCTCCTAAATGGCAGAACTATACACTGCAGCAATTCCACAGAGTCATTCTTTATGTAAATTCTCATTAAGAGAGGCTTGGGTAACATTACATTTGCAATATACTTCTCCAGATTCTGTATTTTGAAATCCAACTCTAAAGCTAAAACAGCTCTTTCATTAACTCACAAATGCCAGACAGAACACTTGGCTTGGCAGCCACATACAAGTTTTTTTGGAATGTTTACAGACAAAAATCCTCTCCCTTGACCAAAACAATAAAAGGAATTATACCCACAGCTTTGGTCTGAAGATTTATACATAATATCGCTGGAACTAAAATTTAATGTTAAGTCAGGGTTGTTTGATTCAGCTTCATAAAATGCTGTGATCCCATTGACCTTCCGAGGGTAATGTGACACTATTATTCATTCAAGACATCTCAAGAGAGAAAACCATAACATTTTTCTTAAATGTTATTTCTTTGTGTATTGCAACACAAAGGATGATTGTAGAAATGGTGATAATAAGCCTATTTAAAGAAAACCACAGTTAAAAACCCATTAATAGATTCAGTTTCTACAGACTTTGAGCTAAATATTGAGCAATTCTGGCCCCAAACTGCCAAATTAGTTTCCACCAAATGATCTACTAGTGGACTGTGCAGGGCAACTCTTTGTAAAAATGTAAGTGATAATAAAGAAAAGGAATTGAAAAAACGCAAATTTTCTTTTCACTTGTTATAAACAAAATGACTCCAGGACAGGATGTGGTACTTGGTGTTATAGTTCAGTTGGCATGGTGATGTTTGATCAAAGGTTAGACTCAATGATCTTGGAGGTTTTTTCCAACCTTAATGCTTCTGTGATACTATGATTCTACAAGTATTCATTCTGATTGCAGAAGAGATGCTGTCATGTCCCTGTGTTCTAACATTTTCCCAAATGAACAAGCATTGCAGAACAGGCATGAAGAAATTTGGTTGATCTGATTAAATATGTTTTCTTGATAGAGTTTTCTTAGAACATAAGTGTTCTTGGAAACTGTATCAGAGAGACTATGGGTCCATGCATAAACTGATGAACCTCTTTGCAGGGCTGTTGCTTAACTGATACCTTGGTGGCTTTCAAACACCACAGTGTAGAATTGCACAGAGCAAACTGAGAATTCCTCAGAAAACGACTTATCCAAGTTCCCATCACTCACCCTGCCATGTTTCAGGGAAATATGCCAAGTCCTGGATACAAGGGAAACTCAGTTTCTTCTTTCACATTTGCTCTGCTTTACTAGAGATTGAAGCCAGGCCTCACATTTTAGATAACTCCACTAATTAAGCTAATTAGCTCTATATATCAGATTTTTTCCCCATTGATTGATGAATATTAGATTATTTAGAACACAGTCAGCTGCCAGAAGGCAGCAAGATGATCTGTCCCCAGAACAGCCAGTGTAGCTCAGGTGGAACAGTATTTTCACCTCCAGTTCTGTTAAAACCACAGAACTGTTATGCTACAACATTACGTTCAGTCTTTAAAATAGAGGTTGGTGTAGTTAACTCATAAATATATATCCTACACATTACACTGTGTATTTCCACATCCAAGAGAGATTTAAATTGGAAAATAAAAAATGTAAGATCCTAAATCATTCTAACATATAAGCCAATCTGTTAAGCTGAATCAATATAAAAGCAGTAAAACCAGCCATCACAAAAGGACACAAAACATGGTGCAGAATTAAATTCTGTGAAGACAACTGAAGTCATACTCACCTTAAGTTATAGAGTCATTTTACTTTTCATTTTTATATGTATGTATGCACTACAGATAGTCTTAGAAATTTATTATTTGGTTTAACTAATATTACCCAACATAATTTATATTCCAAAGTATAATAAAATGCCACTTTACATTTAGCAACTTTGCTTACAAATGGGAGTAAAGAGATTTTTAGACAGAATAAGACTTCTCTAGTTTATGCTAAGTTATAATTTCAGTATTTCTTGTAAGAAAAGGGGAGATTCTGCTCATTTACACACTTAATTCTTAACTGCAACAGTTTAGAGAGTGATTACCTCAAGGACAAAAAAAAAAACAACACAGCCAGATCTCCCATGACAAAAGGCTCATATTTGCATCACACTCACAGGCAATAGAACTGATGGGTTGAAGCAGTTCAAGGATCTGAGAAATCTATGCCTATGAGCTACACATATGGCATTAAAGACAGGTTTTCCTAAAAGGATATGTAATAATGCAAATATTAAAGTAATTATTTTACTACAAATACACTCTCCAGGAGGAAATAAGTGGTTATGTTTTTAATATTGTGAAGAGACAGACTCTTTGTAAAGGAGCATTGGATCCTTTTCTCAGTTTCCTTTCTTTGATTAGACTCACCAGCTAAAATGCAAATATTTTATAGTAAAAAGATTCTTTGGTATTTGGAGTTTGCTAAGGAAGGATTCTGAGGTAATAGAGGTAATGGATATACAACTGAGAAGAGGAATTGTAGGCTCTACAGCTTTTATAGCTTAGGTAACTCCTCTGAGTGCCTGAGTGTCACTCACCTGGCATACTAAACAGTGGTGATACAAAATGATGGAGAGAGACAATATCCATGTAGGCAAAATGTTCATATGAGATTCAAGAGATCTATTTCCTAGTCCACGTGCTATACAGTGTTATAAAATACATTGGCTATTCTAAGCCCTCCTATCCCTGCTTTACTGTTTGCTAGTGGGAGAGAGGAAGAGATATGGATGTTGGTTTGAAGATATTTTTAAAATTTCAACAAACTTCATTGGACAGGAAAATGAAGTTCTTTGGACTATTTTCAAAATTCATTGCATGGGTACTTTACATATTTTCCAACAGCATTCATATGTCTCTTTTTCAGAAGTTCATCAACAAAAAAGATAACTCTATGGGCAAACTGCACACTAAATTGCAAGGTACAAATCCCTGAGCCAATAAATGCCCATTGAACAATACTCCTTGGAAAAATGGCAGTAAGTAGTATCAGACTCATTGCTGTGGTAGACCTCTTTCCACAGTCAGCCTCTGTCTTTTGATAAGTCATTAGAAAAGATGACATGTGTATCCTGGCACAACTAGGTCCTAGGGAAAAGTTGACAGATGTTACAGTATAAATCAGTTCTGATGCACATTGTGTTGCCTCCAGAGGCATCTTCTGGTCTTCTACAAAAGGTTACTGAACCATATATAATACAAAAATGCAGATACAATTGTAAGGAATAAATGTAAGGTTCTGCTCTACCCCACTTAGAAAGTCTAATGCATGAATAATGCTCCATCTGCACAATGGTCAAATGTGACTGAAATTGATTTTAGATGTACCACATGGAGCAGCACAGACCTTAACAAGCTTAGTGACATAGGGGACCTTGTCAGGAATCTGTACAAAATTCATGATACAAGAAATTTGTATAAATGAGAATCTGGGACAATGAGGAATGAGGTTTATATTATGGGAAACTTTTGTACCAAGTAATCAAAATGAATCACATACTGGAGGCATTCTCAAGTACAATATAACAAAGTTTAGTCACATTAAATTTATAATAAACATGTGAAACATGTCAAATGTGCAGCTACATATCCTGACCATTAACTTTTCTGGATGCATGAATAAAATGTGAGCAATGGGAACAAAACAGTCTTAGCTAATGTGTTTGACCGGATAGATCTTTTTGTAACCTGCAGCTTCAATTTTTCCACCACATACCTTTGCCAGGATCAGGGTATTGTATCCTACCTGCACCTGTGAGAGTCTAGAGTTACTTTAGGTTTCCACAGATCACTCCTAAAACTCTAGACAATGATCCAGTGACATCTGGCACTTGTGCTGAGGAAAGAAAGAAGATGAAAAGGATTATTAAAAGAATGAAAAAGTATGTGAATGAAAAAGTAGCAAGATATGGCATCTAAGTTTTGGAAATATCCTGTGACAGAACTAGTACCTTTGTTCATTAAAACCTCAGCATCAACAACAATCTTTGAATAAGCACTTGTAAATATTTTTACCTTTCAACCTGACCTGTCATTTTCATCAATATGTAAAGATCATTGATGATATTTACATCCATGTGTATTCATTGCACCTTGTTCTATTCATTTCTGGAATATGAAATAATCAATTGCTTCATCAGCTCTTAAATCTTCTGACTATAGCAGCCCAACACGAACTGACATATCCTCATGAGGCAATAATGGTGTTATCTCATTTTCTACGTGAGGAAGAGAGTCAGAAAGAATAAAGTTCCTTTAAAATTTGTATATCCAGTCTAAAATACTTCAGAATACTATTTTTCCATAGCACTGCATTTATAGCACAGTCAACATTAAAAACACTGATTTAATTTACTTCAAAGTGAAATTCAGTGTCAAAGTCTCAAGTTGTAAGCCAAAAAACAGCATTAATATTTGTTTCAGTGTTTTTAAACATTATTCCCTAACCTCCAGATTTGATAAATTCAATCTGAACAGCCTCAGCCAGGAGATTGTGCTCTGAAAGCCTCCTTGTCCCACTCAGTGTTTTCCACTACATCTGGCATTGACAATACCTCAGCCTTTGTGATAATCAAGATAATTCTTTATGTATAAATCCACTTCCATGTTCCTTGGGTTGGTTCACACTCAGACATGTCTTTCCCAACAAGGCCTCAAGATGGTAAGCCTAATACTGCAGAGTGCACCACAACTTGCTCAAAAGGAACTAAAAGTCTTCCTCAGTTTTAGCAACTCTAAACTTGGGGGGTGCCTTTTGCTATCTTGGTTTCCTTTGCAGTGTTTTGTGTGAATATCTTCCCTTCTCTTAAACAAACAAAAAGCAAACCTAAAAAATTCCCAGCAATTTAATCTTGATTTCTGTCCCTTGACCCACTGTGTCTCCACCAAAACCCACCAATATGGGGTTCCAAACTTAGGCACATGTAACAGAAGAAGGATGAAGGAAACTGATGTAGTCTGAAATATCATGTTGCAGTGAAACCCAAATGGCTGAGAACCAAGACAGCAAGGCCAAAACTGATGAAGTTTGAGAAGAGGCTTAGCACATGTCAGATATGGCTGTATGAGAAAATTAACTCTCAAGCCCAACAGTTCCAGGCTCAATAAGCAATTTTTTTCCCTATATAATTCCCTTTTTTGCATTTCAAAAAAATCAGAGATTCGATCTTTTAATGTATGAATGACATGAGAATTTTGAGGATGTGGATACAGTTTAGCTGCACAGGAGTAATAAAGGGAGAAGACCAAAGCTTCTTCCTTCCTTCCCTATGATGAGATGATTGTTTCACAGCTGAGACTGCAAAGTAGACTCCCAAAATATGTCTGAACCAATATGTTCTGTTCAGGCACCACAAATTCATGAAATAAAAGGTCTGTCAGTCACCGATTTAGTACAGTGATTTATTCTTACATGTTGCAATGGCATTATAAGCTACATATTACTTTGCTTTGAAAGAAAACAAGAGCAGCATTCTTCAAATCGGGTTAAAATTTATACACTCATTCCAGAATGTCTCAAGCTGCTTTCTCTAACTCACTTCAAGATTTTGATTATGGAACTATAGAATTTAAAGACAAGCAACTGAAATAAAAGTTAATATAATAAACCCGGTTATGTGGTTTTTTTCTACTGTCAGTCAATTCAATTTTCACAGATAGGAAACAAAAATGATTCAAATAGTCACTCTCCCAGTCTTCTTTTCTGGATTTTAACATACTTTGTTTTGCATTCTTTTAAATGCATCACACTTTAAAGTGGTTAGGGATCATATTCCCTGGCATATAAAGATGCTTCAGTATAGATTTATACAGAGGGGACTCAGCAGCTTGAACGATGGAGCCTAATAACATCAACACAGCATGCATATGATTTTATGCAGAGAAATTTGGCAAGAGTAAGAGTGTTTTTAGTGGAATGTGGCTATGCTAATACTCCCTCCTGTGAATAGCTCCTTTTCAGTGTATAATCAAGATCTCCATGCAGCGATCTGAGATGCCTTTTCACAGAGCTGCTTTCAAAAATGAAATTATCTTCATTATTATTAATTTCATGAAAATAAATTGCCTTGGAGTTTAGGGCTAATTACTGTCCCTGTCATACAGTCCAAGAATGGGAGGTTAAAATTTTATGCAACAAAGTCTCAAAGATACAGGCCACAACCTTGTAAAGTAAGAAAATGACTTCTAATAAGCATAATAGGAACCTTGAGCTAAAATGTCTCTAGTTGCAATTACCTCACAACAGAACATAATACAGAGCATATTTCCCCTGTATTTTGAACTCAAATAATGCTACTTTTATGTTTGGAGAAAACTTCAGAATAAATAGTATTCTTTCTCTACTGTATTTAACAAGTTGTCAGCAAGCATACATGGCTGACAAGGAATCCACATGTGAATTTTGACATGTCTGGGTGTTTATTTCCTTATTTTGCCAATAAGAATTTCTATTGAAATAAGTGTTAAAAGGAACATATGAAAATCCATTAAGTCTCATATGTCTCTGCCCTGACTTCACATAAGGATGAAGAGTTCAGGAGCACAGGAAAACTCACTAACCTTGATTCCTGTTATCACTTAAGAGCAGGCCAGATAAGCTCTTGGATCAAATTTAAGATACTTCAGTCTAAAATCACCTGCCAAGTGCTCAACCACAGGCTTAAGCTGAGCTTACTGTCCAAGACAGTATTGTCTTACATGTCACAACTTGATGGCAGCAGTACATGAAATAGGAGCTCTGACACAGCCTCATACATCCACTCCCCACAATGCCTTTTCCAGGATTTCTGTATAAAATTGAGTCACAAGATGCTGTGAGCAATAACCTGAATAGATCTGTTTGATGAGACCGAAAACCACTCAATGGTTTATGGAAAACCACAATACTAATAACAGTTCATCTTCTCAATAAACAGCAATTTTGAAAATTACTGGTTTTGTTCTTTGACCTTAAAAGTCATGAGAGAAAGAAGCTCATACCAAGCACCACAAAATCCTAATTCATGTTTTTTTATTCAAAGAGAAGTACTGAAAGACTGTCTGCATGAGAAGAGGTGAATGTGGAAACTCCTGCTGCCTTTAGTGCCTTTCTATAAACTACAGTCAGCAGAACTAAACAATATGATACAACATTTCCTACATAAAAATAGTTTAGTAACTGCTAGGTAAGAGAAATAAAAGTTAAAAGAGGTAATACTTTCTTCCATTCTCTCTTCCTCTCTCTCCCCTCATTCAAACAGGGTCATATTACATGAAGCTGTTCAATAAATCTTAGGGCTTGCCTAGGTAAAAAAAAATTAAGACAAAAGAATTTAGTATGAAATCAGTCTTTGGGTACTGGTGTAAATATTACTTCAGTTCAATACCAAGCCAAATACAGCACAAAGCACCAACTATATGAATATAGCTCCACTTAAATAACATTGCAAGCAAATATGTTACACTGTACACCCCTGAGACTTTTGGGATTGAACATATGGATCTGCAGAAACACCACCTTCCTAATTCTTCAGGCTTTTAAACCTAAAGGATTTATTTAAGACACTGTATGCAGTGAACACTTTGACTTTATGAAAAACCCACCCTGTATATTTAAAGTGGGTTTAGAGATACCTGATTAAATAAATACACTGAACACTTATTTTTCTCACAATTTGAGAAAGTAAATGTGAAGTTTCATTAGATGCGAAAAATCAGACAAAATAACATAAACATCACATCCATCACAACCTCATTCAGTTAATTAAATTCAGATGCTCAGCTGAGTAATTTTAATTAGGAGTACTGGACACATTTTCAAGTTGTCTGGAAGCAGAGGTTTTTAATAATTTATCCTCATTTCTTGGAACTCAGAAACATATTTCATGATTTGATTACAAATGTCTATGCCCACAAATTTTTCCCATGAAGCATGAATTATTGTAACAGTTTGTTTTTGATTAACAGGTGACTAAATGGGAGTGGAACAGGACTAACATTGTGATAACTGCAGCTCATCCTTGGAAGATGTTATCTTGATGGAGTCAGTGGTTTTCTTTTTTCTTAATCAAATCTCAAACACAGATCTCCTGTAAAAGCACTTTTTGTTTCAGATGAGTTAAGGTTGCACTTCAACTCACTTACACTATTCCCAAGTGACTTCATGAAGTCATGGAGTTGTTTTTTCATCTAGAGTGGTAGCTGTACTTTTGACCTCAGCAAGTAACAAAAAATACTGACTCCGACTTTTTCTTTTTCTTAGAAGGAGAAACTGAGAATGGATGTTGTTTGATACTCTGTTAATTGAGAATTTGTAACTTTATAAAATACAACTTGCTGAGAACAGAAGATATCAAACTAAAAAAACTTTGTCTTCAATAACACAGGTACCTACACATGTTTTGATCTGGCAACTGCTCATTTTCAACAGTAAATTGTAATGACTTCTCACAGCTGTCTTAAATGACATATATCCTGCATTCTTAACTAAATTATACCTAGCTCATAATCACCTAATACTGACCATATTTTTCCAGTAAAAAATGGTGTTAAAATTGCTAATTCAAGTACTGAAGCCTAGGAAATGTCCCCAGGGTTTCCTGTTCAACCTTGGTTTACCTCATAGGCACCATTAAATACTGTTAATTTTTAATAGGCTGCTAATATCCCAATTTTTTTCACTGACTACATTACTGGGAAGTCATTTACCCACTGAAGTAGCAGAACTCCCAATTTCAGTTGACATCAAGTGTATAGTACAGAGGATTACAAAACAAAATGCATAGACTTGTGCTAAAAGTAGCAGAATACTTGCCTGAGCCATAGAAGACTGATTTCTTTACCATTATCCTTACATTAGACAAGTCTAAAGCACAAAAGGTTTGTCAGAAATATGCTACCATGTGCAAACTTTTTCAGTCTAACACAGCTGATGGAGGAGCTGATAAGATACTGGATTCACTGTTTATATAATCTCTAATGCTGGGCACGTGCTATTGCTGAGGTTCTCACACACAATTTTGGTTTAACAGTCAATCTTGTTGATAATTTTTATAGGGAGAAAGTAAAGTGCCACTGAATTACTCTGTCTGCATGAGAGCCCAACCTGAAAGCACAATGTTCCACTTTTTCCTGTATAACATCTGTGAAGTATAATTATAATTAAGCACGTCTTGAATATTAATTGTTCTGATGTCACTGATGTAATGTCCTAGGACACACTGAATCAGTTCTGTTTCAAAGTACTGTTTTATTTAAGAGCTTTGCCAGATGTTCTAATCATTTCACTTAGGTTTTTCCACCAGGAAAACAGTTGCTGAGACTTGTGAATCTTCTGCCTTTGCCAACTGTCAAGGAAATAATTTCATCCCCAAAGAGGGGGCAAAATCTCCAAGAATGTTTTTTTAAAAAGAAAGAAAAAAAGAAAAAAGCGAAGTGAAGTTTCAGAAACATTTATGTTGCTGCTGGCTTAGAGAAGATTTTGCTGAGAACAACACAATTACTGGAATCTTGGGCAACAAGGAACCTTTTTATTCACTCAAGTTGTTGACTTAGTTTTTTGTTTGCATCTTATTTCCTAACATATCACACAGTAGAAATTCAGTACACCTTCTTTCAATATTATAGACATTAGAAATGACCATTTCAGGGGACCTTATTCTTAACTAATCCATCACCAGATTTTTACTGACTTGAGTGGTCATATGACAGATTAGACAACCTGAGGATCTGATTTCTAAACAACAACATTTGCAGTAGTGGAGAGAATCAACAATTGGTCAACTTAAAATGCATTTTACAATTCCTGATTCTGATATTCCCGGAACATTGAATCTAAATTCACTTTTATTACTTCACAGCTGCACTACCTTAAATGTGTTATTTCAGCTTATTTGTAAAGAACAGTAAAACAAAGGCCTCTGCATCAAGGTGCAGCAGTGACAATGAATGACTGAAACATCAAACCAGCCCTCAGTGAGAAGGTTATTTGCTTGACATATTTGTTCTGAAATAGCTCGTTCAAAGTAACTACTTAAAAAAGAAATATTGCTGCATATCGCAGTAGCTGAGGATTTGATCTCATAATGTGTCAAGTGCCCATCAAAACCCACCAAGTTTTTTATTCTGCATTTTCTCAGCAAGAGTACAGATTCCATGGGACGGGTTACAATTTAAATCAACTTGAGTTTAGCATGGCTTTGGACCCAGACAACCCTCCCAACCTCAGCCATCCCAGGCCTCTGTGAATGAGAGGTTCATTCACACCTGCAGAGAAGCAGCAGCACTATTGCCAGGGTTGTTTTCATGATGAATATGACAAGTTCAAGATACAGGTCAACACCTGCTTGGGCTTTGGTTGGATGAGCTTTTGGCTAAGTGTGGAGAGTTTTTGAGCAGGGAAGACACAGAACACTCAATATGAGATCCTGCTAACGCCTTCAAACTCTATTTTTAGCCAGGGTTCCTTTATAAACATCTTATAATGTATGCCTACTAATCAAGTGCTAATTGGTTACGCGGTGTTCCACCTACTTGCAGTTACAGACTATATAACTTCTGCATCTATTTTTAGCAACAGCTTCTAAGTTCCTTGTTTTCCCCAAAGTTGCTTGCTCTGGGATGCCGCGTTCCCGTCCATGCCCGGCTGCCGCCATCGTTCCCGCCTGAATTAGCGGGAGTCTTCCTGTTGACACACACCTCCCTGGAACTGTGCCCTCGCTCTGTTAACCATTCCCCGACAGCTAAGCATGCTTGAAATTCATGCACAGGTAAGAAGACTCTTTTGACTGGAAAGGGTAACAGTGGGCACATTTTTTGCCTTGCTCACTTTATGCATCATTCACCTGCACAAAAATAATTTTGATCAGCATGTGGTAAACCATATTGAGTTGGGCTTGTTGCATAAAACCATGGATCAAATTCTTCTGCTGCTACTGTGCTAACTGCAAGAGAAAATGAATAGTGCAACATTTCACTGTGCTAACCACATGCTCACACAGCAAAGTTGTATAGGAGTCCTGAAGTACGAGAAAACACAAACATTATCTTGCCCATATTCCCTACATAAGGGAAAGTTCTGTGTGGGGAAACAAGCTCACTCAAAGTACAAGTTAAATAGTTAAATCTTGCTCTAAAATTTTCTTCTAGAGTATACAATAACATATTTTAAATAGGATATGCCTTATTCAAAACATCTTTCTCTCTTTTGATATACCTTCATCAAAATTTCATAATAAATTGGTCTGAGACTGATAATATTTATCAGGAAATGAGTTCCTGAAAAACATCTTCAAAGCAGATCATGATAGAAAGAGCAGGAGATACAGTTTATCACTATGCTCATTAACAGATGGTATTAGCATGTGTCTTATAAGTAACAATTAAAAAATCGATTTAAAAAGTAGTTTTTCAAAGGTGGTCAGAGATTCTAATATTAATTTACATGCTAGAATATAAAACTGAGAAAGATATGCAGTAACAAATGTCACTGCAGTGAAATACTAAAGAAGGTAAACCAAAAACTACAAGTTTTACCCAATTTTTTTCCAAATATTACAATATTTCCACTTTTGCCTTCTTCTAACATTGGAAAAAGTTACCAAGGTTTAAAAATTTTATCTTTCAAGCAACTATAGCTCATTTTGAATTTTAAACAAAATACAACTGAGAGTAAAGGAAAATAATAAAAGTTTGGAATTCAGAAAAAGAATAGACACCACACCAGAAAGACTTAATTTTGAATCAAAAAGGGTAAGGGATAAATTCCCCATACCAATAAACTTTTGACTGCTTAAACAAAGCAGAATACTTTCATTGGAAAATACAGAAATATGCTCTAGTTAATAGTTATTCACTCATTTTGACTCATGATATAACCAGAAAATTCTGTGGTATTATAACTTTTTCAACTGTTGAAGTGTTTCTGTAATAATTACATACACTTTTCATAAATGGCTAGTGGATGTCAGTAATCATTGACAAAAAAGCAGTTGTGTATATAAGTGGTCAACAAAATTTGGAAAGTATAGAAGTAGAGAGCTCCAGCACGACAAAAAGGATGAGCACTGATTCCTCCATTTGAAATCCATCGCTAAGAACATGGTTATTTCCCAAAATACACTCTCTATCATGTCCATGAATGTATGCTAAAGGTAAAAAACCATAAATAATACAAACTAGACCTGAACTCTTAGATAATTTTTAATTTAAAATTGCCAAATCTCCTGTCAGGACATGATTTTGCTATAGAATTTCAAACAAAAATTATTTTCACATTTCTGTAATAACTGATGCTGAAATTAAGTATCTCACTACCTGAAATACCTAAGAGATAAACATTTACTCATGGTGTGGTTATAAAACATTAGAAAGATTAGCAGAAGCTTCCATAGCCAAAAAAAAAAAGATTTTCTAATGCACTTATCTTCTTATCCCAGAATTTCATCCCAAGAACATAGCAGACTAAATCCTTTGCTCAGACCAATGAAGGACCAGCTAAAATTAATGCAGATATACCTGATCAAAGTTTTGAAAAGGCTGCACCAGCCTTTTCACCAATTGGTGTTATCACTGAACAAGGACAATAATATATGTTATGTGACTATTTTCACACTATGACTGATTAATTTTGATTTGGCTGTTGTTTACAAAATGCTGGGTTAGTGCCAGAGGTAACTGTTTTCTTTCCCTTTTTGGTTCTTGAGGCTTTCATTTAACAATAGAATACAAGGCAGTGCTTCTCAGGTCTTAACAAACCTCAGTGTCCTCTTGCCAGCTGATGAAGAAAAGAAAATTAATTCCATTACCTCTACCAACAGAAAATGTTTGCCAACTAGCAACTCCAAACAAATGAGCACATGAAAAAAGACTATCAAGATTTACAGAGCTGTTCTTTATAAAGTAGACTTGTGTTCTATATCATTACCATAATTTCCAAGCAGGTCTGTGACCTTGCAATCTTACAAGCTGCATTATCAAAATCTATTTTCCAATGACTGAGTTGCAGAAGTTCACAGAATTAGCAGAAGGTCTGGGCACCGAACCTGCAGCTCCATGATTTCAGTTCTCTGTAACTGTTCTCTCCCTTTGGGGAACTTTGCAGCTGTCCTCACATCAACAAAACAGATGGGAACATTTTTTATTTCAACAAAGAAAGTGAGCATATAGTGCACTTGCTTCCACAGAGAGCAAAGGTTCCCTTTAATGGGCTCACTGTATCCTCATTTCCATAATTAATTCTGTTAATCAAGAGGCTGAAGTTTAATCCTGGATCCTCCTTTTTAGTCTAAACCAAAGACTGATGGCTTCACCATCTCATCAAGTCTGTCACAGAGACTGCTGAGCAAACCAGAAGTTTCCACAAACAGTAATAGTTCTGCTTTCACTCAAAGCCTGGACTACAAAAAGGAAAATAATTAAGGAATGAACTCTAATCCTTCTGAAATTCCCTTATTATTAATAGTACCTTGCCATGAAATAGATTCTTCATCAAACTAACCTTCTAGTCAGCAACACAATTTGAAATGTATCCCACTCTTTAGTTGGACATTTAAGTGAGAATATCAAGTGATTCCTAAGTATAAACAAACAGGAGAAACAAGACTACTTCCTGCTAAATGTATGTAATGTCAAAATATCTTTTGGGCTTTTTTCAGAGAAATTCCTATCCTCAGATCTCTGTGTTCTCACTCTCTAAGAAAGTTCCTTTGAAAGTGCTACTGTGCTTAGCCCAGGTCACTCTGGATGAGTTTTTCACATAGCAGAAAAGCACAAAGACTGAAAAAGTCACAAATAGTTGCTCCAGAAATCCAGAAAAAAATCTCTACTTTTATACTAAAAGTGCTATGAATTTTTCTTGCCCTGTCAGGAATATATGGAAATTGTGTATTTTTTTAATATCATTTCACATAAATGTTAGATAACCAAAAATATCATTCTGTGCATCCTGCCTGGTGTGAGACTTGATTCTCAGACAGTTGCAATGTGGTGTATTTTTTAATTTCATGCATTATTAAGGCATCCTGATAGGCAAAGCACTCAGAGGAATGCCACTGACAAGATAGCCCTAGGAATAAAGAGAAAACACCTGAATACATAGCATAGCCAACAAAAATGGAACTTAACTTATGAATCAGTACATGATTCCTTTTGTATGACATATTTTAACTCTGAAGCTATAGAGCTATATAACAATAATTGCTTTATCCAAATTTCCCAAAGCATTTGTGCATTTTGTACCACAAAAGCTGATAAACGACATCTATTTGCTAAATAGTACTATTGACTTACCTCTACTTACAAAAGCAATGTCTTGTTTAATTTTACACCTCACATGAGGCAGGTTCCACTGAGAAATGCAAAGGAATCTTTGCAAGACTGCCAGTAAAATAGATTTGGGTTTGGACAGTATAAGCTATAAACAAGATAATTTCTTTCTCATTACATATATCCCACTCAATACACTGTATTTTGTTAATTATATCAATATCCTCTGCATTGCAGAGTTCTTTGTTTCAGCTGAGAAGTAAAAGAAAGCATGGCTCAAGCAGTATGGCTGGGGAAAAACCAGCTAGGAAATGGTCCTTGAGTGTAGTTCAACATGATCAAATTCTTATTGATTTCAAATTGTCAGAGGTTGACAAACACCCAAAATCTCTGTCTCTTGCCTTCTGATTTCATTACTTAATGTACTAGGCTGAATGACAGTTTTCTAATGTGCTTACTTGCTGCCATCACACTGCTGGGCACAGAGCAAATACCTTCTAGGACTCTTTTTAATGGAGGTATTATGAAAATGGAAATGGTATGTGCTAATGATAATATCTTTTTATTAAATTAAAGTACATTAATAATATTTGAATCATAGAATCATAGAATTTAGGGGTTGGAATGGACCTTACAGATCATTTAGTCCCAACCCCTGCCCTGGGCAGGGACACCTCCTCACTAGATCAGGTTGCTCAAGGCTCATCCAGCCTGGCCTTGAACACTGCCAGGGTTGGGGCAGCCACCACATCCCTGGGCAACCTGTGCCAGTGTCTCACCACCCTCACAGGAAAAAACTTTTTTCTAATATTGAACCTAAACTTCCCCTCCTTCAGTTTGAGCCCTTTACCCCTTGTCCTATCATTGCAGTTCCTAACACAGAGTCCCTCTCTGTCTCCTTGTAGCCCTTCAGATATTGAAAGGTTGCTCTGAGATCTCCTCACAGTCTTCTCCAGGCTGAACAGTCCCAACTCCCTCAGCTTGTCCTCATGGGGGAGATGCCCCAATCCTCTTAGCAACTTAGCGGCCTCCTCTGCACTTGCTCCAGCAGTTCCATGTCCTTCTTATGTTGAGGGCACCAAAGCTGTGTGCAGTATTCCAGGTGGGTCTCATGAGAGCAGAGCAGAGGGGAAGAATCACCTCTTTTGGCCTGCTGCCCTCAATCCTTTTGATGCAGCCCAGGATTCAGTTGGCTTTCTGGGCTGCAGAAATAAGCAGAAAAGTATCTTCTAAATTTCTAAGTGATCTTGCAACTTACACTTTCTTTACTTGAAAGTTAAAGTGGTATTTTTATTAGTGAATGCAAAAAGTATCAGCTTGCCTGTCACTGGAAGATGTTCCTCAAGCAGCTAGACCAAGCTTCATAAAAAACACTTCAGTGACAATTGCATCAAAGAGGTACACAACTTCATGAGGGTTTGGAACTGAGATCCCAATGAAACTGCTGATGACTGCAAGCAAAGAATTAATTGCCACATATTTCTGTCCACTGACATTAACTAAGCACACAGCAAATTTCATTGGATTTCATTGTATAGTCTACCAAAATCCACAGACGGAATGTTTCATTCTTAGTTAGGTACTGCAGGCCTTATTTTTTTCATGCAGGAATAAAAAGTTTACTATTATTTTGGTTCTACAGTTACTTTTTTTACATAATGACTATTTCAGCAAATAGAAGTTTCTGTTGTGATATCAAGAGGAAAGATAAGCAAAACCTAAGTACTAAGGATGACAAATTTCAAACGCTGATATGCTGGGCTGAATAAGCAACTGTACTGCATAGAGTAACAGTGTGGTCCAAGCATGTGGTTTTCAGTTTCTGTATCTCAAACATCTATTTTTGCTGAGCACATTCTTAACATTGTTAATATTCATACTTCAATGTGAAAATTCATAGGACTAAGACCATGCTGAATTTTTGCCCATTATTTTTCTCTACAGAAAGACATTCCTAACAATTTATTTCAGCTCACAAAAAAAAAAAAAAAAAAAAAAAAAAGAAACAATGTGTGGTCAATATATATATGACCTATATCAAAAATAGAGTAATAAAATAAAGTATTAAGGATTTTTTTGTGCCTGTCCAGCACTGAAGGGGACAAACCAAATAGATTGATACCTTTTTCATGAATTACTAATTTTTTTAATCTAGTCTTTAAATATAATAGTAATTTAGTATTTTTATCATGGTGAGAAACATCTAGAAAGTTTCTCGTATTTAATGAACATAGATAAGCATATTTAATCAAACAGAAGAAAAATACTTAATGGCATAAATGAAGATACAAATGTCTCAGTCAGAAGTTTAAAAACATTGACAAAGAACTGGAATCCTAACACACAATCTGAGTCGTGCAAGAACAAAGACCTTATGATTCAACTTCAAAGAATAAATCTTAAATAAAAAGTGATAAATACCTGAGATAGCAGGTTTGACAGCCTGTGCTGTCGGATCTGACACTACATAAATTACTGTAATCCAAAATGAAAAGGGTATCATTCAATCTTCTCTTGCCTAAAAGACCTTGAGCTCTTACTAGTTTCTTAACATTCTCTACAAGTTACTTCTATAGAAAATGATAACTGATCTCCCTGCTCTTGGTTATAATAAAACCCAAACCCCAAATCCCAACTAGTTATTTTTCTGCTTATATTTTACATTGACAGTCTCAAAACTTCACCTAAAGTTGCAGAACTTTAAAGTCAAGGGCAGAACAGCATGTGTCTTTCTCCAATGACATCTAGGCAGGAGATTGAGCCCTCTGTTTCTTGCCAAGAATTGAGAGGATTTGGCTTGTACAAACCCTGCAGTGCTGAGTGAATTCAAACTGCACTCAGCTTTGTGATACTGCTTACACATCTATCTGCTACACAGAGATAGGAGTGTACATGGAGTATTTAGTCTGCATTCAAATGATGAATTCCTGTACAATGAGGCTTTCTTTGAATGAAAAAGGTGGAGAGTAGTGGCTTCTACTCCAGGCAACAGCCAGTTTTCTCCCCTCTGCCTCTTAAAAGATCAATCCAAGCAATACTGAAATCAGACAAGTTCAAGACCATTAACTCCTCTCTGGGAACATTTTCAAATGAATGTAGCCCTACTATTGCCTCTTGGTACTGGGCTTTGACTAGTGGATAAGACAGCCCCATTGGTTTCTCCAGTGGGGAGTACAAACTAAGTAACTCCCACCAAATGCATTCCAGCAAAGCTACTGAAAGTAAATAATCAGTTTTGTATTTATTTTGTAGCACACCTCACAATAACTATATCTCAGTATGTAAACCTGTTATCTGTAATCTTGAGCAAGTCCTGGATCCTCCCAGATGCTTCAACCCCTGGCCCTGGGATTGCTAGAGGGTTAAACTCAGTCTGAGATAGCCTTAGACATACAGAGTGCAACTTGAATACTGAAGAGTAGATTCTACATTTTCCCCATGGTTTAATTTGAGGGCACTGTTTTATTTTATAATTTTAAGTTTTAGAAAGCAAGTTCAGTAAAATGGTGACAGTTTTGGCTGAAAAAGACACAGGAATTTTAGACTGAAGGAAGCAATCATGATCTTTCCAAAACAGAGTTGCTATGTAGCAATACAGAGCAGGCTTTACTCATGACTCTCAAACATAGCTCACAACTTGTAGTTTAGATACAATGTCAGGCACAGAATTGAATTTAATTACTCCCAGTAAAAGAAAAATCTGTCCAATCTGTAACAATCAGTTATGATAATCCAACAGATATGTTCTTCCATAAATCTTACTTATAAAATTAACTTCAGCTTGCCTGTACATAAGTCCCTGCAACAGGGACTGAAAGCACCCAAAACGATAATCAATATGCCACACTGAATGTTAGGTGGAGGAAATAAGTAGAGATTTTTTTGCATATCATATGAAAAACATCCTGAAATATGCATAAATACATATGAACCAGGAGGAATTGCAAACAAAAATAATGAAATGTGAATAGATTCGGAAAGTGAGAAATAGCTCATGTACTCAAAGAATAAGAAAAGTAATCTGTATGGTGGGAGAAACTTGAAGAAAAGCATCCTTACAGCCTCCAACTCCTGCCTCAGGAAAAGCTGCTTTTGCTGAAAAGTATGCCAAAAGAGGAGCAGGATGAGCTTATTTCTTGGGAACCAAAAGCAACCACCCCAGTGACTGCAGGAAGGGGAACTTAAAAAACCTCTCATTTATATATTATATCAAATAATTATCAATGTAGAAAGAGAACACCTTACATTGTTAACAAAAGAACTTCTTTTAATTAGTTTTTTATAGACATTTAAGTAATGTTCTGTAAGATATTAAAATTATATGTCACTGCCCAAGCAACCTTAAAAGATCCAAAAAACAAACCTTTGATTATTTCTTCACATTGCAATCCACTTTTGAAAAGAAAAAATATGTTCTGCTTTGTCATATGTCATCTAAGGTAACGTGGGACATGAGATCTGAGTGGGGGAGTAATATGATCAGTTAACACAAACGATTTTAGAAAAAAACCCTGACCTTTCAGGCTAAAATTAAACATTTTTTAATTAAGCACAACTGAAATGATAACAAAAAGGGAACAAGTTGTGCACAGCAGCTTTAACACAATTAATCTAAACAACTCTTCATACAGACATGGAAGGGGGAGTGTACAAAAATTCCTCAGTGTGTTTTAAGTGGGAGATAAATCTTGCCCAGGTTAGCAACTTGGAAGCGCTACTGGGTAAGGATGTGTAACTGAGGTAGTATGAGAAGCCTAAAATTAGATCTGAAGAAATTTCTAGTTTTAAAATGAAATCACTGTGCTAAAACGAAAAAGAAGTTATGTGTTACTTTCAAGTAGTTCCTGGTGCTGCCTTTTTCAACAGTAGGAGCAAGCCCAGGCACAATGCAATTAAAATGCTGATTAAACTTTACTTCTCTATAGATTTTATTAAAAAATACTGATTTTATTAAAAAATCTGAATCTTAGGGGGAAAAAAACCAACAAAACCCACAAGAAATAACTCACAAGCCCCAAAAACACACTATCCACTAACACTGAAAACAGAGTTTCAACCAAAAAGCCCAAAACACTTTTGTCATTTTCTGTTTTCTTGTATCATATCGAATAATATTATCCCCCAATTATCTTAAGCATCATTGACCCAAGCACAACTAACCATCAGAGGAAAGTCTTATTTCTATCCTTTGTTTCTCTATTCTTCTGGGGAATTTGCTTTGAGTGAAATTTTCCCCCCTCTTTTCCTAACATCTTCCTTTTCCTTTCACTGTTTCCTTCCATTTGCTCTGGAGCTGCTGTATTTTCACTATCCTTGGTCTGCTCTGCTCCTCTCCCAGTGACTCCCCTGTATTTGACTCTTCCTAATCACCAGAATACTGTCCATAAAACTCCTTCTCTCCCCAAATCATGTCATAAACTGTCTTAAGGAATGGCACACTGGAGGATCCTAGAGCCACAGGTACTTTGGATCAAGAAAGACTGCATGACACTATTATTCTCTTCCTGTCTTTCTTCAACCTAGCCTGACAGATCATTTGCTTAGAGAAAAACAAAAAGTCTGTGCATGCAGGGTGCTTTTAGGTGAACAGACTGAGGTTAATCTGAGAAAACATCCTTGGTAAAGACCTGAGACGTGAAATCCTGATCCTGCTCTTAAACATACAAGCAGCAGCAGCAGCAGCAACATCCTGTACTGAGCTAACCACTTCTATTAATGTCAATGAGAACACAATTAGTGCTCTGCAGAATGCGCCTAAAAATGTCAACTTGCATTTCTAGAAGAAAAACATTTAAGCTATGAAGTATGTACAGTCTAATACATAGAAACAGAGCAAGCAGTCCAGAAATTAGGAACAAGAGACTGAATATTCATATCTGCCATGTAAATTCCTTGATAGATTCATATGTCTATATTTAGATCCTTATATTGGTTTTAAAAATTGTTCATATACAAGTCACAAGAGGCAAGCAAAGATTAGATCTGATCAGAATTTACACCACAGCCAAAACTACAAGACTACTTTCCAAATTCTGTTCTTTCTGGGGATGCTAAAGAAAAAAACTCCACACCTTGAATTTGAACTCACAGTTTTAAAGTTTATCCATGGTGAATAAAACTGAATGCAAATAAAGAAAGTGAATTTATATCATAAGAGTATTCACAGGACTAATTCTGCTTGTGATTTTGGGTTGCAAAGGGTGCATTTACCTGATCCAGAGATAACTAAATCTGCTGCCTTAGTTTCAGCTAGTATGGAAAACAACCTCCATGTGCTATAGCATTCGAGCTCTGCAGAGCATTGCAAGGTTACTAACAGTACAAAAACGTTTTCTGTGTTTCTCCTTCGAGTGAATTTTTTTCCTTATATATCTTGAGTTGTTCTTTTTATTCTTTACTTGACTTAACATGAAGATGCCTGGAAGCAGCAAAATATTTTCTCTTCCTTATTCTACTGTCAGCAGCATTACTTTGACCTTATCAGACAAATTTATGTTGAAAATTTTCTCAAGCTGTATTCTCCCGTGAGCTGCTATAATGTGCTTCTTTGTATTATCTGGTGTAATTTAGATGTGTGAGGAATTTCTTAATTATTAATTTTGTCCTGTTTTAAAAGTATATATTAAAAATTGAAAGAAATCCCTGGACACATATATCTGTGTTTCACTTTATAAATAATACCAATAAATAAATATTAATGCTTCTATTTCATTTATATTTCAAGATTAAAGCTATGAAGCTTGAGATTCCCAATAATTAAAGGTAAAAATTGCCTAATGACTCACACTAAAAATGTTATACTACTTTTTCCAGGTTGAAAGTACGTGGAGCTGCTGCTTACAGCGCAAGCAAGCAAGAATTAACAGCAATAATGAAACAAAGGCACCTCTGGTTTTGTGAATCAATGAAAAAGGAATCATGTAATGACATTTATGTCCTGATAAAAGTCCAGTGGAATCTTCGAGCAGTTCATCTCACATTTGCAGGCTGTACATAGAAATAAAAACTTGGTTCTCACACAGGGAAAATTAAATGCAATGTATAAGGTTCAATCTACAGTTTGCAACTGTCTCCATCCAACAATGCACTTCAGTCGTGTCCGAGCACAGAAATAAGCCACATGTTAACAAATATATTTAAACTCTAAAGTGAATTAACATGTGCTCCATGAATCAGATTCTAACTGAAAAAACAAAGTGTCTAAGGAGGTACATGTGACTTTTTACATATCCTCAGTTCTGAGAGATCTCTCAAGAGAAGCAGATGTCCAGGCTCAGGAAAGTCAGACCCAGAGGACGCACTTGAAACCCAGCAGTTTCCAGACCACTCTGGCTTTGTCCTTACAAAAAAAACCCAAACCCAAAACCCCACAAACCTGCTAAAGAAACATGACATAGATTTAATTTATGCCAAATTTGATTACCCTCACAACAATCGTAAAGTGGCTCAGGCCATGTTCTCAGGAAATAGCCTGAAATACCCAGTTTTGGTCTTGGTGAACATCTTTTCTTGCCAGAAGCTTATCACTTCCCCAGGTCCCTGTGGCACACTGCTGCAAACAAGGAGCACTGAAGATCTCATCTTCTAGCTCAGAAATTGGCATACTGTCTTCATCCCACTTGCATCTCTGAGCTCAGGAAGAGTTAGAACTCTGAAATTAAACTTTCTAAGTTTTCTTCTGGTATTTCAGTTCAGAATAAAACCACCTCTCTATGGTGTGAATTTTAGGAGGCTTGGTTGGGAACCTGTGTTATGCTGTGGGGAGTCACCACTCCAGAGACAATTCTCTCATGAGTATTTTTGGTTTGACTTCTTATTTCTTTTTTGCTTTGCTTTTCTGTCATCTAAGTGTTTGTCAGGATAACCTCTAAAGAGAGCCTATAGGGATGTTGCAAAGGGGAAACTGAAGGATAAAAATCAAGCTTCATAGTCCATAGAGTCTGTATTTTGTTTCATATGGAAATCTGTGGCCAAAGAACAGTCTTCTCTGTGACCCCTGAAAGAACAATATGAGTGTAGGACCTCACAAGGAGATCGGAATTGCTCTGTGCAGTTGAGTTTAGCTGACATTGTTACCTATTTAGAAGGAGGGAGCCAGAACCACTGGAGTAAAAATGACCTTTATGATGGATGTTTTACTTCACAAGTAAAACCTCTTGAGTGAAGGAAAACTGCTTTGCTGTGTCTCAGCATAGATCTTGTCCCCTTGCTCTCTAGGTACTACTGGTGGAAAAGGACTTTGAGATTAAGGAGACAATAAAATTTCCTTCTCACTTTGAAAGCTGAGGGAGTAGGTTTCTGTGGCAAGGAAGCAGTAGAGAGGCTTTGGGAAAAAAAAAGAAAAAATAAAATCCAGCCACATGGCATTTCTTGCAACTCCCTCAGCTGCCATGGCATGGACTCACCCATCTGTTATCCGACGACACTTTCACTACAACTCCAAATTGTTCAGGGTGGAGATTATTCACATGTCAGCTGGGACTCAGTTTCACTGTAGCCTGCTCAGCCATCCTGGCAAAACATTTGTCATGAAACATTTGGGAGATGAGTTTCTATGGCCTGTCAATTATGATAAAGGAATTGGAAAGGGACATGTTCCACAAAACATTACTTCAAAGAGAGTTTTCTTTTTCTTTTGAAAATTTAATTTTATGTGGTTTTGATGATTAAAAACCCCCAAAAAGCCAATGGAAAAAAAGGAAGCTTATTTATTTCTACAAAGCTTTTAAAAGTCCTGTGTGAATTCTTCAGGACCACATCCCAAACATGATGCCAAGGTAAGAAATTCAGGAGCTCTGCTGCAGAACTGGGACCACACAATGCCAGCAAAAAGAGCTCACTTGCCTCTCCCACCACTGCTGGGTTATGCCCCATGACCAACAGCTAACCTTTGTTATGCACAAGATATAACTTGATCTCATTTCTCTGCTGGTAACTGAAGAAGACATAAGAGTCCCACAAAAGATTTATTACTGTTATATCATCTTTTCTTTCACAAACATTAATCTTCCTAGTGTCCATTATTGATTTCCATAGAAAAGATGGAGAAATTAATCAGCTGCTTCAAATTATGCCCATAAGCAATGACTACAGGAAGAAGAGTTTTTTAAATTTTAATGTACAATCATGCACAAAATATTTCAGCAAGATAGCATCAAATTAAAGCAAGCAGAATCCTGAGATATTCAAGAAAAAAACACCTTCATGAAATCAGAATCTCCCTGTTGATACACAGAATGAGTGAGTGCCCACAGTATTCCCCATCTGCATTTCTCCTTCCCAATTAATATTTTGGGTTTGTTACTGGGCAAGTTGCCAGTGCATACAGTTCCCACTGCATGATTGTGCTGCTCTTCTGTGAAAGTGACCTAAAATGACATTGAATAATACTTTAGCCATAGTAGATGATGTCAGAATAGCCTATAGCAAACATTACAAACAGCCATAAGAACACAGGTAAATGATGGACAGAGAAAATTTATGACAGATTGGACAACATTTGACTTTTACTGTAAAACAACAGTGCTCATAAATATATATTTTGATATTATACACATGCATTAAATCTTTTATGTCTTTTCTCTCTAAATAAAAATAAGACATGGTGGCAAGTATTCTTTATTAGTCTTACCAGCTGGACTCAAATATGTTATATATGTCAGCACAAATATGTGATTTGGACGGTATTCAACTGAAATTTCACTTGTAAAATATTTCTGCTTGGGATATACCTAAGCCAAGCCATTTGAAATATAGCATTACTTTTCATCAAGCCAATCCTAGGCTGGAAAGCAAGATACCATATTGTATAGCTAATTTCACAGTCAGCTTGAAAAATCACGAAAAATCATGAAAAACTGTTTTCCCTCCTCCAGTGTTTGGATAGTGGTACACTCTGAACCAAAGCTTCCATTTCTCAAGCTTCTCCATCACCCTTCTTTGTCTCCGTGGTTCCATAGTACTGTTCAGTACCTTGTTTCATGAAGGTACAACATGAAGATAGGGATGTGCTTTTGCACTCTGGAGCTTACTGCCTGCCCTTGGAGACCTTTGGATAATGGGAAGGCAGGTTTAGCACAGCTGTAGAAGCAGAGAAGAAAAAGCAAATGATACAGTACATTACTCTGCATCAGCACACACAGATCACTGATGGAGCCAGTAGCATTTAGAATGTCAAACCTAAATGCTACACGTGTTTATAGTTGTAGCTACTCAAGATGCTCCAGCTGAGCACAGAGGGCAAACAATTTGTATATGCCTTTATAAGGCATTAGGAAACCACAGAACAAACTTGCAGTCCTACAGAAGTAAATGGCTTTTGATATTGAATCGTTCAGGGCCTGAGCACATTACTGATAGGAGGCCATTCCCCTGCAATAATAGAAGATTAGAACGTCTGTGATAATGTCAGAGGGCTGGATGTGCCGCATTAAGCAACGCAGCAGCCAACGGTAATGTACGACACCGTTCAACTCATTTTCAAGGCTTACTCACTTCACAACAGCCTTAGATAAACTGCAAATCCAGTTTAACAGCTGAGCTGAGCAATCAATCATTCCGAAACAAGATTCAGAGCAGTCCTAGTGAACACACGGAAGGCAATTAGATGCCACTGTTTGTGAAATAATATTGGTGGGAATTCTTCTCCCTCGTCTGATTTATTTCTGTCAATCTGCAGTTTAGATTCTGTGTCATGATTAACTCCTTTGTCCTGAGATGCCATATGAATGTAACACTGGCATTATTAAATGCCTCTGAAAGTAATTCTGAACCTCACAATTGCTAAGGAAATTGATTAAAGAGAGTCAGCTAGCATTGCTAATTTGCAACTGGTTATATTTAATGACAGACTGATAAAATGAAATGCTAAACTTGAGAATAAAACTCGCTCATATAATATGCTAACTTGTACAGAACACATTTGCATAAACATTTGTAGGATAAAATGAGTCCTTGGACAGTTCAGACTGTTCAGGCTAGCTGGTTTGGAAGCGATGCTAGACAAAAATATAGTGACTTCAGTACCAAATTGCAATGTCAAAAGTATCCATCAAGTCATAATCTGTTTAACTTGTTCCTCAAATTTTATAGAGTAAGTTTTTGGCTTCTGTTCTGCTTCAATGCCAGCAATTAAACTCATTTGAGAGATTTCAAAGAGTCAATAAATACGATACTCAAGGACAAAAGAAGTGAACCGGTTTGGACACAAGTAATTTCTATGAGTATGAAGGTATGTAGTGGCTACCAAGTGCAGTACCTGAAATATGGAAAATCCAAGACTAAGGATTCAGCAATACCAGGATGATATTAAACAGAAAACTATTTGTAAAACAGGTTTGACTAAATAGTACATCAGCCTTTTCCTCCAAAGAAAGAGACAGAAAACTATTTGAAGCAATCAAAAGATAAAAATCTGCATTGATTGCTCTCTGGAAAGCAGGGGAAAACTGAATGCTATGTCCTTACAAACACATTGGGGAGACTTCTAAACCCTCTGAAAAGCAAGTTTAAGGCATACAGAAGAAAAATCTTATTTCTGTTGAGAATTTTGTATACCCATTCCACTGAAACTGCATTAAAAGAAAGTTTAAGTGAATAGAATATTGCAGTAATAGAGACAGATTTAATGCAAACATGGCAAATTAATCAGGTATACTGCCAATCAATGCATTAGAAGCATTTTCAGGGCCCTGAAAACTGATTATCTCATTTTGAAACCTCTATAAATCAATTGACCACAGCTAAGTAGAAGGTGAAATTCAGTTTTCTGGTGATTTAGGAGTTTTCCAAACATGCACATTTGAGAGAGTTTAGGGTGTTTACACAGGGACAAAAGCAAATCTCTGGAATACTACCTTGTGAGAATGGGACACAGCGCTGATATATCTGTATTCAGGCTGGACTTCAGGGTTGGAAAAGGATGTCTGAGCTGCAATATACATGATTTAAGTAGTATTTCTTTCGTCTTGCCAGACTTGACACCTGAATGCTTGATGAACTACACACAAGGATCTATTCCCTGTTAGCAGGGTAGAGATGCTTGAGACCTAAAGTAGAAAGTAAATGCATAGTTTAGAAGATTCAGCCCTGACCACAATTCTTCAAAAAAAGTAGAGTTCTATCACCTTAAAAACTCCAGTTTTCCAATAAAAACTGTATCAGTTTATCTCAGTAAGTTCCTACCCTGTGATAAGAAATGGTAGAAATCTGACATGAACATATTTACACAGTATAATTTGCTGCTAATCCACATTTTATTTTCTGTCAAAAGTGCTCCACTTTTAAAAATAACCTTCTAAACACCTCCATTAGCATAGAAATGTCTATTGTATTTGGTTTAGATATAATACATTGAACCATTGTGTAACTCAGTTTGTCAGTATTGGAGTTACTTGGGGGTCATTATTTAGTTGTTTGTTACTGAGATCTTAAAAATAGAATTCTATGCCAAACAATTATTAAATGACATCTAGTTGAAGGCAGTGCAAGACTTGATAACAGATAAATTGCAGTCTGTATTACCCTGTGTTGGGCTTAAATTACATTCTTTGTAATGTCTTCACTGTTGAAAGACAAAAGAGTTTTGAACACAAATCTAATGTATCTTAAGGCAGAGGCATCTCTTGATTTCAGTGCAGTGTTTAAATTCTACTTAGAAAATCATTTTCAGCTTCACTCCAACTATTACTAGTGACACTTTTTAAAGACTGATAGCAGAGTTTTCTCCAGAATCCATCAACTTCATTAAGTGCCAGTAAAATCTGGGCTACAATTCAAGATCATAGTGTTTAATGCACACTAAACAAATGGCAACATAAGCCAATATTCAAATTCATTGCAACACTTCATTGTCTGTCCAGGTACAACTACAATAAATATAACTCAACAGACACAGGGAAAAAATCCACCATTAAATGTGATGAAACAGAGAAAATTAGTGGTTGTTTCCAAAACGTAACTAAGGCACATTGTCATTTCTCTCCTACTCTCTAAAGATTATGCTTATTAGTTTTATAGACATACGTATGTACTTGAGAGTTGGAATAATAAAAGAACTACTCAACTGTAGTAACACAATAAGCAAGAAAATGTATGTGTATATACATCAAACATTGAACACTCTGTCTGAGAATCCAACCACTACAAATTACAAGAGTTGGGGCAGGGGTACATCTCATCTAGTACAATAATTCATTCTTCTTGCCCCCTGGGTGCAAGCCCTTACTGGATTTGTCCCATTATCCATTTGGGATTAAATCATGAATTGGCAAATGTAAAATATTTGCCATTGCTATTTTTCACTAACTATAGATGTCACGGCTAAAGTTATATGGGTCATCCATACCTGGTTATACAAAAACATACAAAATGATTCTGGCTGATATCAAACTAAGGGAACACAACTTTACTGCCCTTGTCCATATTTCTTTAACAGTTACACAAACACATTCATTATTAGGACAGAGATTTTGTGGCCATGGCAGAGAGCACTGAAGACAGAGGCACTCCATGTTCAACAGACCAAAATCAACATTGATGAATTATTTTGTTTTCATTCAGGACCCTTCCTTAGGCATGTGCCATAAACCTCAAAACGTGTATTAAAGAACACTTTAGCAACCTTAGAAACAAATAGAAACTTGGTAAGTTAAAAGACAAAGAGAGGGTTGTGAATGGCCACACTAAAGACAGCTCAGCTACTAGAAGCAAATTAAAAAATACTGTCAGTGACATGTATATGGACAGAGATTGTGCTAAGATATTGGAGCTGAAAAGTATTAATGTCAGCTTTCAATGTACCTGGAATTTGAAACACATTTTTCATAAGTAAATTGAAAGATTATCAGCATAAAGAGAAAAACAAATTCAATTAGATTCCAAAAAGAAAGGTGCAGGTAAGTTTCTAAACTTAGTGGGGCAAAATTTATTTAAACTCTTTAAAGATGAGTGGATGTGTAATTAGGAAAAATAAAAAAGGCAGCAAATTCACTAGAATTTCACTGCATGTATGGAAAACGAATACTGCTTCCCAGAAACACACCTTGGGGAAAAGGCAAAGCCTTTCGCAGCTCCTGTATACAATGAGAAAGGAGAACAAAAGGCATTTAATTTATTTATAGAAAACAAAAATCTGCCTAAGATCACATTTTTCCTCATTGGTTCTGTTTGTCTTTTTTATTACCACTGTATGACAGAGAAATCCTTTCCACTCTAAATGAGAAATGGCAGGATCCACTCCCTTTTGCTCTGGAGAACAAAAGCCACCCTTCACATTTACAGAGCTGTTTCTGTGCAATTGCTTCAAAAGACATTTAATAGCACAAAAATCACCATCAGGTTTTAAGAACAATCTTTTTAATACTTGCCACTGAAACACCCTGATATCATCTTTGATCTTCCTTGTGGTTCTAAGTATCCTGACAGGGTGTATTGGCTTACATTAACCACTCCATAACATTCAGATCCTTTTTCCTTACCATGGCTCACCACATTTTTTCAGCACATTTCCGAGTATATTCTTATTACATTTTCTGCTTCAGATAAAACACATAGGCTTTGGGAGATTTTTATTCAGAAAATGTTACCTGTGCTAATAGAACTACCACAACAAACTTTCCCAGGCATTTCTGAGTCACAATGTATGAAAGTAGGACTACAATTGACTTTTGTTTAGTTGACAGAGTACAAAACCTCATGAAATACTCACCAATCAGCATTTCTTTAGGGGGAAAAAAAACCTCCTGAATACAGATTCCCTTAATACAGACAGTTATATTAATAAGGCAGCAGCACCAGGCAATCTATGGAAGCACTGAAGTTCACACACACACACACACACACATGAGATCTGCAGTCCTTGTCAAATAGTTTGCTTCTGGCTATCCTCAGCCTTGTAACATTTTCACATTAATTTGGGGCAGCATGAATTTCCCCGCTCAGGGCATTTTAAACATGGTTGAAAATAAATAATTAATGCACTGGACACTATTAATTAGCAAAACTCAGAAACAGCTACTGTTACAGATGCTGAAAAGTTTTTGCAAACTTGTCAAGCTGCTAATAATAAATAGAGTGGAAATGGCTAATTAACATACTTAAATAACAACCTTTATAAACAGAGAAAAATACCACTATTTTTCTGTTCTTTTGATATTAGAAATAAAAAACACCAACTCTGCTTCTTTAGTCCTAATAACTTCACTAACAGAAATGTGGTTTTGCACTTCATGTGAACTAGACCTGTGGAACCAAACACAATACCTAATCATGACAAATTCTCTCAGAATTTGGAAATACATCCATTTACACATTTTTGTGTTGGAATAAAGTTTGTTAAAAATAACATGTGAAGGTGAAGATCTATGACCATAGTTACTACTTATAATTCTGAAAAATCACAGATCTAGTAATGCAGGTTATATTACAGCAAAACATGAGTTCCCTAAGGTGTTAACACAAAATATAACTAATTTATTTTCTAGTCTCCATTTTTCTGATAAAGACTCACTTTTGTTCTACTACTGTACATAGTCAAATAATCCCATGGTGATGACTGGGAGTAGGCAGCATAGATTTACAATGAAAATCACCTAATGAAGCCCACAGTCCCCTCCCATGGGCAGAGGAACCAAGTGGATGATGGGAGAGCAGTGGTGATGTGTATCTTGACTTCAGCAAGGCTTCCAATGCTCTCATAATATTCCCATAGACAAAGTGATCTGGCCTGAACCAGAGAGCTAGACAGTGAAACAGATTTAAAACCAGCTGAGTTCAAAGGTTTGTGATGAGCAGCACACAATCCAGCTGGAGGCCATACTATTATATTAATGGAAAATAACCCACTGTAGTGTGATGTCAACTGGAAACAAGAATAGAGAAAGATGCAAACTCAGGCAGCACTGCTATTCCTTTACTTTCCTTTCTCATATAAATTAATAAACCCCACTAAAAGAGAAAATTATACAAAACTGACTGCTGTAGCATTTGAGGCTTATCAATGTTCTTCTGGAGGTGGCCAAGACACTGATAGAACTTACACACCACACTGGTATGGCATAAACCATCTACTTGACAGTCTACAAAAACCGCAGTACCCTGAGCTATAATATTGTTGTTGCACTACCAGTTCATTTATTCATGAACTGCAGAGGAAAATAAGCACGTGGAATGTATATAAATTTTCAGTTCAAAAGTTACTGCCATCAAGGGACAGCCCTAAGTTATGCACTACCTTTCTAAAAAAAAGTTTGTGGTTTGTTTCTTTTTCCCCAGGAATGCTGCATTGCATCTAATGAGCACACCCCTTAGCCTCTGTCTTTTGGAACAAAGTGTTCCTTTGTTGCTTGGGGCTCAACACTCAGCTGACATGTGCACCAGAAACAAAACCGGTCTAAAAGTTGTGAAATAAGTATGCTCAGTTTACTGCTTTGTTTTGGGGTTTTTTTTAAACTTTTTTTAAACATCAAGACTCCAGTTTCTTCTTTAACTGTGTCCTCATTGCCTACACATGGCCATGCAGTAAAACCTTGCATAGCAGAGTAAGAGCAGAATAATCCACTAAAGGATATAGGTTTAAGATTAAAGAAGAGATTTTTAGGTAATGGTCAGAGAAGAAATTCCCCAGGAGGTAATGAAGCCCAGAGAGCATTTATGTTTCCTTTACTCCATTGACAGCACTTTAAAAGTGATTTTTGACTAGTTTATGCAAGAACAAAATAACTTGCACTTGAAATGCAGCTCTAGTGAATAATGTAGGGCAAATGATATTCTTTACCTGAGCAGCCTGAAATCTTCAGCAGTCCTGAGATCCCATTACCATGCTGCCAACTAAATCCAAATGCCTTTGAGACAAGAGATGTCAGGGACCATCCAGGAGGAACTGCAGACAAGGAGATCTTCCTTATCTGTGTGGAATGATGGACTATACAAGGTTGGCAAGATGTCTAGTCAAGCAGTTCATGAAAGCTTCAATGTAACAGTATGGAAACTCAGTACATTCAGGCCTATTTTAAAGAGATTTACCAAGACTCAATGCCTTAAATTACCTCTGAGTTCTGACAAAGAATATTTAAGTCTTTGTGATAACCCCAATATTTTGCATTTATTAATGGGTAGTGCTGTGTATCAACTAAAGCATAATGCTCTGGTTTTCTGACTGTCTTACTATACAGAAGAACAGCAAATATATATAGTTTTCATATAAGACATTGGTTAATGAATAAATGTAATTGATAATAGTTGCAAGCAAAAATGTTCCTACCTAGTGAAATTAAGAACTTGTCCTATACAATCACCACATGTGCCCCACAAAGTTACACTTATAGTTTGAATAACCATGAAGATGTTAAACATATGAAATCTTCAGATTTAGTTATGATGAAACATAAAATATCTCTTTCAAAGAGCAGGGACGGCTTCAGAAAAAAACCTAAGGTTAAAGTACATAATTATACATTTGAAATGAAAAAGTAATGTTAGTGAATGAGAAAGAAAAGATTCAATTTGCTGTTTCTCTAGAAAATTCAGAACAACAAATTACTTTTAAAATACATTATACACATACCATACCATTTTTTCTAATTCTTCAATCAAGATTTCACAATGTGTTTATGATTAAAGCAGGTTATTAAGTCAGTTCTTCAAACTAAGAGAACCAAAATAAACTGCTAAGAAATGTCATTAGCATTTCCTTCTATATCCTTACAGTAAAATCTCTTTGACTGTAGCTATCAAAGTGTGATCATGCTGTTTTGTGTTTTCCTCTGTCCACCTCATATGAAAACAAGCACAAAAGTGGGGGGAGAGAGAGATGACGAAAACTTCTGGTGTAGCTGACATCTGATCTGAATTCTGATTACCACCTGCTGTATCATTTAACTAGAAACAAGACCTAAAATCTCTCTAGAGAATATATGACTGTGATTTAGCTAACTGACATCTGGATGCTTTACATAAATATAGCTGAAGGAACATTTTCCTGGCAGTTACAAGCCCGACTGATAAAGTAAGCAGTTTGAGCATTAAGGCTTCAGGTGGCTCACTACATCTCTATTGACAACTCAAATATTTTTTCCCTCAATCTCAAGCCAGTGCCTACACGAACTCTTTGCACCGTGCACATATGACTTTTGTAACCAGTTTGGGAGGGAAGATCTTTGTCTTCTCTGGAAAAACACACCAGAAAGCACAAATTACACTGGGCAGGTACAGATAACTGAGGAGGTAGCAGTGCTAACTACATATATTCTTATACTCCTATATATAAAAGTTGAATTTTGAAACAGGGATTCTAGAGCTCATGTTCTATTCCATATATTTTGCAATGAAAACAACAATGTATCAAAATAGATATCTTCAAATACACTTTAATTTCATTTATACGTAAGTCCAAAGACAGAATAGCACAAACAGCAGATTCAAAGGTATATAGAAGTGCAAATCACTTGGAAAAACTTGTTTAAAGTCTAAAATATCATTATGCTCTATTTTGAAGGTTACTTGTCAGCGTCGTCATCCAACATTGTGAACAGAATCAGGCAGAAGGAATATTGTTGAGCAGACTCTCTGCTCTTGACAAGTGAATCCAAAGCTTGTTTAAGCAATTCAGCATTGGAAAAAGGCATTTTCATATCGACACTATGAAGTCTTAGTAGGGAAACAGAGGAGACACAATAAAGAATACTCAGAATAAAGGTCAGGTAATAAAAAACTTCAATAATTAAAGTGTAAATTTATACCAAACACCTGCAAAATGAAAAAATTATATCCTGCTAAAATATAAACATGTTTTGCTTATGATAAAGACACTTGGAGCTAGAATTTTTGTGATACAGCTGAATTTTCATTTTCTGAACAGATTCAAATATTTTTAGCACAAATAGCCTCATTTTCTAAATATATAAGATAGATAAAATAAACAGTCTCTCATCTTACATATAAAATCCTCCAAACAGTCAAATGCATCTTAGAATTAGCAAGAACTGCAGAATCCACACTCCATCAAGTTGTTACCCAGTTCTTATAAAATTAAGAGATACATTCAGAAGCCTTAATATGATAATGCATTAATATAATGATGCATTGTGTCTCAATATCACTACAGGACAACTTTTAAAATGCAAAACAAAATTAAGTTGCAACATAACTCCCTTCAATCTAATTTGCTAAATCCCATTTAGTCAAGTTTGCAAACTCTTCTGCCAACATCAGCTGTTTTGGTTGCCAGTTAGTAACAACATTACTACTACTGTGAGGAAAGGTGAAGCCACAGTCACCACTATAGCACACAGAGATCTTACTGCCTTCTGCAAATACCTGCATTCAGCAAAGAGCTGCTTAAAGAAATGCTGGAGAGAAGAAATCCTAATAGACTGAGCATGAGTCAAATACTGCAACCTTCTAATTTCTTAAAAGTTTCCAAAAATTTCTATTAGCACCGATTTCTTATATTGATACAACTGATTCACTACATAGAACTCTTCAGAAAATCATAAAAGCAGTAAATGTGCTCTATGAGTAGGCAAGAGTAGTTGGGAAGTTTCTCCTTACCAGAAGAGAGTATGCAGGGGTGCCTAGAAAATACAAATCTTGATGTTTCTAATAGTGAAATACACTAGCTTTAACTGTATTTTCTCAGGTCTGTTTAAAATTATAACGGGTCAATTTAGTTTACTCTGATGACTTCTTCAGTTATAAAGCTGCTGAAGAATTTATTGGTTCTAAGCTGCAGCTCACTGCTTCTCACAGTTATGGCTGATAACTGAAACTGGTTGGGTTAAAAAAATGTCAGATTTGTCTCAGAAGTTAAGGAAAGTGTCACTTTTTTTTGCTTTGATACTCCAGAAGACTTCCACTAACACCAGGATCAGCAGAGCCAAGGTGGCAGTAATAGAAACATGTCACATATCTTCCACAAAGTCAGCAAAAATGCCAAGTACACCAGGAGATGTGACATCAGAATAACTAGCTATTGAGTCTTGCAGTGAAATGGGGAGGAGAACTACTCCAGCACAATTACTTCCCTTTTTAAACTCATGAGTTAACTCATATCAGTTCCTCAATTCAGTTCAGGAGGGACCATACCAGGGCCTCCAGGACTGGCAGGCAGGATGGAACACACTACCTGGGGCAGGAGGTGGCAGGACTGCTGCTGGCACCAGCTTTCAGTATTTGCCAGAATACAGCTTGTGGTGCACCTTGCGAGACATCTGAGAAGGTCAAAGGTCTTGCTGATGTCAAAAGGGGCAATCCTGCTGTTTCCAGCTTCTCCTGCACCAGCCCCGTGCTCATGTGACCTGTCAGGAAAGCAGTTCAGCTTTTTGCCAGCAAAATAATAATTCAGGTGGGGAAAAAAAGAAGTGACAAGTATTGGAGCTGACACAGGAGAAGCTGGAGTAATGCCTGGACTACAGGATGAGAGAGAGGAGGCCCAGTAGGAAGCAGCAAGCTGTTAGATGAACTTAGGTGTCATGAAACTTCACGCTTCAAGACCTAGGTTAAAATTGCTATTTGAACAATTCATTATTTCAGGCACATGAGCACTTCTAGGGAAATGAAACAAAAGCAGTGAACTTCATTTAAATACAGGCTAGGAACAACTGCCAAGAGGAACAAGGTCAGCATCGATTCCCTTGATCATATCCCTCAGTACTGTAAAGTACATGGTGCTTTTATCTTTTAACAGGAGAACTGATTAATATGACTAGCTAAAATTGCTAGTCTCCATGGGATGAAGAGGACCAGATACATGTGAACATGTGTTGAAAATTAAAAGGTGGTAAGAAATCAGTAGGCCATTCCTCCAAACTCTGCAGAAAGCACAACTTCCAGTAGCCAAATTCTGAATTGTGGTTCCCAGCCTCATTTCAGAGTTGCCAACTCTGTGTCAGACATGAAGGTGACCTCATCTGCACTGAACTATCTTGTTTTCAAGAATACTTTTAGTCTGATGAGAGATAGGATAAAAGAACTTCCATCTTTATTCAGAACAGCACACCACCACCATCATGCTCAAAACAACCAAGGAATGGAGAGAGCTCATGGCTGGCACGACTCAGAGATAACTCAACCATTGGCTTTTTCCCCTTCAGTTTTCACAGTATAACCCAAAATACCTTGGTTTAATCCTGATACTTGTCAAGAATACTGCTGAGAGCTCAGAACTTTTTATAAAATAGATTTACTGGGAAGCTGGGAACAAATCCATTTAGATGAATTGTAAAATGAGGGCTTAGCATTCAGTGACACAAAATGACAGGCACATGTTGAAATGAATTAACCCCACTGGCTTGGATGTAATACCTGGTGTCTTTAAATGTATCATTCCTTCATTTCTAAAACTAGTTAAAAAGAAAAACTCCTAAAATGTCATGAGTGTAAAGGAAGGGACTGAAAGCAGAATTGAGCTCCTCATTCTGGTTTTGATTTCTTAGTGATCTTAGCAAATCACTAACTCATTCTTCACTTTCTGCCTCATAAAACTGAGAAAAAAAACTTGATATATACCTGACACTTTTAATATGAAAAGCACTTTAGAGAAGCTTTTTGACACAGGATGAAAGATTGTACTTTGCCATACAGAATAGCTGTATTACCTGACATGCTCATTATACACTGTCAGAGCGCAACAACTTTCAGCATATTTTCCTCTTATTATTCCTCACTCTTTGACCGTGTTCAGTAACTACAGATGGAATTCTGTAGATTGCTTTAGTGACTTAAGAGAGCAATTCCTTCAGAAATCCAGACAAACCTGTTTCTCAATTGCTCAGAAATGTCTTAAAGAGTCTTGCATGTATTTAGGTAGAGGGTTTTGTAATGCAGACTTCTCAGTCCACAGAGTTGCAAAAAAAAGGAATAGTCTTGATTTAAAATCCCAGGTATTTCTTACTGCTATAGATGGAAAATAACCCAAATGAATTGTCTTTCCTGTCTGGTGTCACTAAACACTGTACACATACCTACACAAGCAGAATCCACAGCACAAACACAATTATTTCTGATTTCGACACTTATGGGTTTTGGGTCACAACTCGGAGCTAGTTTTGCTTCTTCTCCCCATTTGTCTGTGCTACACAGAGGCACAAAGATGGGATGACCACACTGTGAATATTACATGATCATTTTTGCAGCACACATTAGCCTGGCTCCCCTGGCTGTGCTTACAGTTACTGGAATTTCTCTAGCAAATCAGAATGATTTTTGGCACACTTCAGACTCACTCTCCTTCAGCAGAAATTGGCCTGCCTATTTTAGAAACAATCAGAAAGCACCAACCACACATTTATTTGACTACCTGACCTGCCCTTCAAAACAGTCATTACCATGCAGAATAATGACATTCTACAAAGAGGAAAGTGCCGTTCTCAAAGGCAGCGAGTGCTTTTGGGAATCATTTCAGCAAGCCAAACAATGCTGTTCAGCCAATGAACTGACATCACTCCTAAAAATACTTCTTTGTATGTCAGTGAAAATTACGCCCAGACACACTAAACAAGGAGGCTGTATGTTACTTGGGGGTGGCAGCCAGCCGAGACTGCTATCTCACCACCCATCTGCTTCTTCCACCCTGCCAAATCAAAGGACCTTTATTAAAAACAGGAGTAAATTATGCAATTTGCCAGACTCTGCCCCTTTCCTACTCCTGACTCTTACATAGTGGCATACTCATGTCTAGAGGAAGGGAAAAAAATCCTGGTTCTCTTCCATTGGCTTTCATAGGAGGTCCAGCCAAAATACACAAATTACTGTTGAAAATTCTAAGAGAATTGATGGCTCCATATATTTCTTCAACTCCTCATGACAGTACAATTTCTGATTTTCTTCAGAATGAAAGTCACTGTAGAAAATACCTTAGCCAACTGCAAAGGAATCTGAAGGGATCTTTCCTAACACAGGTGCATCTCCTCAGAAACACTACACCATGGAGTGCTGTGGGGAAACCATTGCAGCAGAGTATGACCAAAATATGGGCTGGAGAGTGAGCTGGTCAAGGGCTACAGGACTCTTCACATGTGAGAGCTCCACCTGAGGCTGCCTTGGGCCTGTGAACACACCCAAAGTTTAATTTTGATCAAATGTTGTCTGGGTCTTACAAGGTGCTCCAGGATCCTAAAACAACATTAGGATGCATTCATTTACAAATACTTACAAGGAAACAAAGATCTGTGAGGAATTTGGAATGTTATAGTCTGTCCTTATAACCAAAACTAAGCAGAATGACTAAAAAACCAAATCTCTTTATTCACCTATTGAACTACAGGATAGTTATAAAAACATCTTGCATGGATTTTTTTGCTCATTGCCCTTTTGGGGAAACTTAACCTCAGTCACAAGATGAAACTCTGCTCTGTATCTTGGCTTAAATATTTCTGGGACTTTCAGAAGTCTTAGCCAATAATTTAATAATTTATAAATTCTCCATAGGCCACAACTGATCTTTATATACTTTTCTGAGCATTTTTATATGGAACTTCACAAGTTTTTACCCTAGAATTTTGCTTCTCATTTCCTTTTAGACTTATACCAAATAGAGTAGATTTTTCTTACTGCAAGCTATTCTACTTCAGGCAGTAAGAAAGGTGCACACATGGCACAAACATGTGTGTAGCCTGAGTAACAGGGGAAATTCAGCTTTAAATGGAATAGAGCCAGAAAAGGAAAGCTTGACAGAATGAAATCATGTCTAACTCAAGTGTAGCAGGGCTGCCTTGTTCTTAAATACATCAGTATTAGCAAAGACCACAACAAAAATGCTGCCACCAACCTAGTGTTACATTGTGTATCTTTTCCATGCATTCAAAAATACTTCATGATTATCAAACCAGACTGAAAAACAATCACAGAAAGCTTTCTGAAGACTGCAAAAATGCACAATGAAGCTTTATGTGTACTCGAAATAGAAAAAGTGGCAGTGGGAATGTTGACTTTTTTAAACAGATTTGACTCTTGTGCAGAATACAGTAGTGAGTAATGACCAGTGTCTGTTATATTATGACAAGAGTTCATCTTGCCTCAAAATTTCTATTGGTTAATAGTTTAGCCTTAAGGTTCTGTTGGAAATGTTGGGCTTTTTTCTTTGTTTAATTTAGGAAGTAAGAGTAACTCCCTGTTATAAACAACATGCACTCTGGGGCCAAGATAATTTTACTGTGCACTTGTTATTTAAATGAGTGCAGTGTCTCCATATGGCCATATGGATGAGAGATATATGTTATATACTCAAGGGGCATTGAAGGGTTTAAAGTACATATGTTAACAAATAATGCTGAGTTGGCACCCATGCATCGCTGTCTTCACTACACCATATAGTAACATGTTCTATTTTTTCACTGATTATTTTCCTTAGAAGTATTTTTAAGAGCTAAAAAGCACCTGGGGATTTCACAGAGACTTTGCTGTATAATCAGGTTATTTCAGGAATTACACTACTGAAAGCATCCTGTGGCTTGCAGTCACTTCTGGAATGGTAAATTATTCTTTTATCTATGCTCTTCAAAGCAAACCCAACCCCAAATTTCATATATATATAACTATAAATATTGGTTAAATCTAGAATTCCCAGACAAGCTTCTTAGTATTAACACTTCTCATTTATTATGATACTATGTTAATTCATGCCAGATGGAGAGTATTCAAATGTTCATGACTTGTACTTGTCACGAACATATGTTCCTGGAATAATGGAGTGGTTTCTTAGCAAACAACATCCCATATTTAAAGACCTATGATGAGGCTCATAAAAGAAAAAAAAACATAAACAGAGAAGGGCACAGCTGGAAAACAAAAAATTCAGGTTCTTTGCTACCTAGAGGGTTATGGAGGCTAATGGATTCTCTGCACACTCTTAGCTGAATCCTAGGCAGAGAGCTTTAACCTATTCCAACCACCTGAAGAGGAACACTTTGTATTTTCTGACTGCCCCACATCAGAACAATTCTTGTACATTCGAGACAAGCACTTCCAGCACAGGGGAAAGCAAGATAAAAATTAGATCTTCAAAGTCCTGCATTTCATTTCAAGGCCTACCTTGTAGAAATGGACAGGGTGAATGTGTCAAGGACGTGCTTGGGAGCCTCCAATTAGAGTGCCTGAATACAGGTAGAATTTGGGTCTTGTTACTCTAAACCCAAGAAAGGCATGATCAGGGGTAACAAAGGCTCTCTCTCCCAGTGCTGTCATTGATTAAGTCATCAGAAATAGGTGCTGTAGAAGAAAGCATAGGCTATTTATTTCTTAAAGTATTATGCCTAATTAGAAAAATAGATTTCTCAGTTTATTGCCATAACGTTCTTGAATTATAAGCATAGATCCACTTCCCTACCTATGTGCCTCGTTCCTACTGCCAGAGTTAACTCCTATCTGAATGTTCCCTTTCCAATACAATGAAATGACTGGTTTGGGGGTTTGCCCTAAATTGCAAAGTATCTCAAATGAACTTGGTTGCAGATGTGCTGGTTTCTGATGGAGAAAATGCGATCTGACTAGCTAAATGATCTTTTTCCCCTTTGAAATAGACAGAGACAAATATTGCTAATGCGATGAAAGGTTACAGAATACCTTCCTCAAAGTTCGTACAGGAGAAATAAAATTTCTAAACCTAACTAGCCTCGTCATAACTTTAACACACAGAATCACCAAACTCTTTGTGCATATGTTTAAATGTGAAGATTTGCAAAAAGGCAACAAGGAATGGTGGTTAACTTTGGAAAGAAAAGGGAGCAGAGTTGAAAATGGCACGTGATGGACTGAGAGGTGGTGACAGGTACAAGTTGGAAGATAGAGGAAAAATCCATGAAGAAAAGGATCACACGCTCCAAATGGATAGGAGTGGATTAAGTAGTTCTGAAAATGTGTTTAGGCAAAACAAGCAAGAAAGGGAACTTCCAGTAATATAAACATTTCTTCCACAACACAGAAATCCCCTACAAAGGAAAGAAATGGTAATAAGAAAAGGAAAAAGCATTTTGTTTCAAAACAAAAACACTAAGTGAATTGGACAGATTGCACCGCATGTCACACCCAGAGTTTTAAGCCTTAAATTTCAGATGTGCAGAGATGTTAAAAATCACAGGCACAATTTTTATCCTTGCAGCAACAGTTACATCATCCCCAATAAACACATCAGAAGGAAATGTCTCTTTGAAATACCAAACCATGTCTATACAACAAATTTCCAAAGGCGCTGCCAGAGACAGATTACGGGAGGGGAAATTACCCTTGTGGTAGGTAATTCTGCCAGAGCACAACTGGTTTTCACTCACTGGATGGTGCAGTGTCCAATTCCCATCACACTGCCTCAGGCTGTGCAGGAGAGGCAACCTGGTCAGGAGTGTGTGGAAAGCTGATCTGTGAGCAGTCAGCTGTATTCAGGGTATGTGCACTCAGACTGATAAAATTCTGCAAGAAAAACTTGATTTGATTTTCTTTTTCCCTGTTGGGGAAGTGGAGAATAGAGAAAGCCAAGGTGATGTGAGTTGCTGATGACTGCAGGTATGGAGCAGCAGTTTGGGGTCATGCTCAGTGCCCACAGGAGAAGCCCAAACTTACACAACCACTGTCCCACAGTTAACTTCACATGGATATGGTTTCCTGAGCTAACCTTGTCTCATTTCTTGTGTTTGTCTCACCAATCCCAACAGCTTTTACTGCACAGTCAGCTCAAAAGAGAGATTTATACCCTATGCAGTCTGTATATACACAACAAATTATAATTCAATGCAAGCAGATTATTAAACTAGCAGACTGGTGCTCTTCAGGGTATTAGAAAATGAATGTAACTAGTTTCTTTAACAGCTCTTTTCACTTAATGTGCCTGCCTTATCTTCCAAACTGACTGCCAGAGATCACAGTTCCCAAAACGGGACAGTGGTTGCAGCTGCATGTTTACTTTTCAGAGGCTCCACAAATTCATTTGGCTGATTGAATCAATTCATAGCCTACTAATATGCACCATCTTTTAGGCAGCTCAGGGTCACGTTACTATCCATTTTGGAAGGGCAGATGAGAGTAAGGAAGAGATGGGAAATAAGGACTTAGATTTTGAATCATCATGACAGAATGAGCTTCTGCAGGACTGAAAAGACCATTATAATATTTATCGAGTTCTGCCAGTAGTAATGGCAGCATGTTTCCCCCTCTGTGCTGACTCAATGTGCATAGAAAATGAAAACCTGTTGGATGAGATAATAAAATGTGCATGTGTTCTGCCTGATAGCAGTAGCCCTGGTGATAATCCTATGAATTCCCAAAATATGTTCCAGCATGATTCAGAGAACAAGTATTGCATCCTGCACAGAAGAAGATGGAGAAATCAAGAAGCAGTAGAGGGAATAACCAAAACCTCCAACCTAACAAACAGATAAAGAAACATCTACACAACTATTTCTGTCAGGGGAAAAAAATAAAAAAAAGAAAGCTACAAGCAAGCAGACCCCCAAGAAGCAAGTATTCAACCTTCAGTCAAATACAATCTACAAATCCTCATCACTCAACAAAACATATATGAGCTTTAATTTGTCTCTGTCATGTATGTTTTGTTTACAAGCCCTGAGAAATGCTCTCCAAACCATTTACTCTTCTGTGGCTGAGACAGATCATATGTGCTCTGGAATGTAAAGGATAATATTGTTACAAACCCTAAACATTTTGCTTTTTCTCATAAGAGCTGCTGCATTAAAAAAAGGAACAGCGAGATGCAATAATTTTTGTTCTCATTTGTATTTATCCATTTCTTCCTGGTTTCATTCTCCTGAAAGAGTAGGGAAATAAATGCAAAATTGGAAATATATTGTGTATTCTTTAAATGTGATGAGCTAAGGTTACTTATGCCTAGAATGAGTATATGTGTTCATATATAAGCCCATAGTCATATATTCTCATGTATGGGAATGTATATATACATAAACACAAATATACACACCCACATCATCTCAAACAGATTTTTATATAGAGAGTGTTACTTAGTTTGTTATGAAACAAGAATTCTTGAACATACCAAAAAGCTACTGTTAGCAACCGAGCTGAAAAAGAAATGCATTCTTCTTGTTCTTCTTTTTAAATGATTTGTTCAATCGCTTTTTACTACAGACCATTTAACTTGCTCTCTCCTTCAGTGACAGAAGACAAATCAAAAACTGTCAGGTATTTTAAACTGTGATCTGCACTACACTTGAAGTTTGAACTGCAGCTCAAAATCATTGGACTCAAACCTACAATTGTTGCTATTCCTAGATATGTCACAAAATTCAGCTCTGCCAGAGGTATATGGATTCTGCCTAATTCAAAAATAGGACAAAACCTTGTTCAAGGCAAAGAAGCCCTACAAAGCCATAATGCCTATGAGCAATCCAAATAGCAATGTTTTCTCATCTCCTCATCACCCCATCACAGCTCAGCAGCTGTGCCCATTCATCTGCTAAGCCTCTTTCCCATGCAAATACTTGTTTCACCTGTGAAGCTTTCAAATACTTTCCCCGTAGAGAATAATGTATTCTCTGACCTTTTTCTTGTTCCTATTCCCAGGCTGATTCCTAGATTCACCCTGAAGCTGTTTGCTACACTTGCAGTGCTCCCTTTTCCCAGAATGGATCTCTCACATCTTGCCAGAAAAAAAACCACCTTCTCCATTTCTTTTTACACTTAGCCTCAGCATCTTGCTGAAGTCTCCTCCTGCTAACTAGCCCTCCTGAGGGAATGGTTGCCCACCTCAGATGTGACTTCTCAATCCCTTGATGTGCAAAGGTGAGGATTTTCATCACACCTCTGAAAATATTCAATCGATGAACAGAATTCTTCACAGATAAGGCACAGCTGCACTCAGTTGTAAGGATGACCAGCAGAAGTTGCAAATACAGCTGTCCATAATGAGTTTCATCACTGATTTCATGGATTTGTCTATTGTCCACCTGAAAATGATAGCAGACTATTTGAACACATGCCTTTATATATCTAGAGTCATGATTTGTTTATTTACACCAAGCAAAAGTTCCTCAGGAAAGGCTTTAATAGAAAGATACATTAATCAGTCAGAATGAAAAAAAATTTCTTCTAAATCAGAGGTTTAACTTGACTCTCTTGAAAAATTCAGACATAAGAGATGAGAAAATATACCATGTCTCTGCAAGCAGTTTTCTAACCAGTACCTGAGAAGTAGGAACTCCCAGAAGCATCAGGAGATCCTGACTGCACTACTGAGGCTGCTACAGAACATAAGGGATGTTCTGAAGCTTCTAACATATGCAAGGCAAAACCTTGCAAATCAATGCTTCTTGAAGGACTTATTTCTATTGACCCTTCAAAAAGATTCTGCATGACTTTTCCTGTCACTGCTGAACATCGAGATTGCACCAAAGGAAAAATATTCCAAAGGACAACCCCATCAGAAGTTGAAATTCTTTATAGACTGCAATAAAACAAACCCTATACTCCAAGTCTAAAACAGTTCATCTTCCATTTTCTATTCAGTGAATAAATCAGTGTAACTAAGCACAAGGAAAAGGTGAAAAAGGACACTCTGCACTTTATTTGAAATATACTGCCCATACCCCATTTTGTATTCCTTTTGTTATTCAGTGAGTAATGTTTTACTGCACCGCTTGCCTAGATTAGGAATGTTTCAATCTACATACTTATCATTTAAAACCACAATTCCCCCGAAGGGAACACAATGGGAGAACACGATGTTAATTAGCCTTATGGCATTATATCCCAATTCCGCTCTTGGTACACCACTGTTGTTGCATTCCCAATGCCTATTCCTTCAACCTCTTATGAAAAGGATCTGCACTTAGTCAACTTAGAGCATATTACTTTCCCATAAGGGAAAGACTCATGTAAAATGTACCGGCCTGAAGTGAACACCACTAAAACATTAATGCACAGTTCTTTAAATAGGTTTCCCTTTTATGTTCACTTTATCCCAGTGTCATGTGAAACTGCTTGACATGTTTTGTTTGGCTGGTTTTTCAAAGAGGGCAAATTTGACTCAGTCCAACTTCCAGGCCCCTGCAGCCCATTCATCCAATTAAAGGACTGCAGAATGAAAACAGAAAAAGCGCTTTGTGGAGCTTCAGAAATATTGTCCCTCAGGAAGGCTCCTGCAAAAAGCGAACAAATCCATTGTGCAAACTGGTGCATTCCAATAGAATAAAATTGCTCCTCAAAGTCTCTTTATCCAACATGGATTACTGACTCCTGATAGCTGTAGGTTAGTTGGAGGTAGAGTCTATTTGAGGCAGGAAAGCTCTTATTACCTTTTATTATAACACATCCTCCCCCCATAATCTATAAAAAAGCCTCTAGGAGCCCATTCATTTCTACACCTCTTCGTTGCCTTTCAGTTTCAATAATGAGTACAATTCAGTACCCTTTGCAGTCCACTCTAGTTTTCATACGTGTTCACAGGCTAAATATTCCTAAAATGCCTTTGGGAAAGACAAACTGCCATTTGCTATTTCAGATTTTTGGGAACTGCAGTTCTTGCAGCTACCTGGGAATATTGTTTCAGACAGTGCTGCTAAAACCTACAACCTTAGCTCTTGACCACACTAAGTGAAATTCATTTTCCTGCAACGTGCCTTGCCATACCCTTTTAGACATATTAGTAATAGAAATAAATAGTAGAGGAAGACATTTCAAATGAGGCTGACATGCAAATGCTAAGCACCAAGATTTTATGATTACGGAACTAAGATTTGAGGAAGGTCACAGCAATAACTGCAGAAGACTAATTATGCACTACTTCATGCTGATTGAAAACTGCTTGATTGTCCACTTTTCAGGCATGCACACACACACACTTCAAAGAGAGAGCTGCACAAATTTCTTCTTGTTTTCATTAAGAAAGAGCAGAAAAATGAAAAAATTGAGCTACAATTCATATATCCCATTCTTCAATACATTCACATAGTTTTGGTGGCCCTGAGGCTTCTCTAGAACCAGAGGATGTCCCTTTTCATTCTGCCTGCAAATTAAAGTAGGGACCACTCCAAAAACAAATTCACATTTAGACTGATTTGAATGAATCCCAAATTTCCAATGAATGTGATCTAATCCTGAAAAATTTGCAGGTAAAAATTGTTTGCTGTTGCCCACTATGTGGTACCTTCACCTCTTGGATAATACTGGGGCAGTTAATTTGGATGTTGCTTTTCCACTGTGGTTAACAAGTGCTTCCGAGAAATATATTCATAGTGCTTTTCTTCTCTCTTTTTTTTTTTCCCCCCTCTATTTAGAAAGTAAATCCTTGCTTATTCTCACATGGGATTGATGTATCGCCATACTTCACCGATGTAACTTGAAATCTGGGATAGTGATTTGCCAAAATAAATCATATCCTGATATGAAAAGAACCACTCACTTCCTGCAGGCTTTAAATTTGCTAATTGTCAACAGAAATGCTGATCAGAATCCTGGACTTCTCATTTATATGTAACAAACAAGATTCTTGGCAGAGCTTACAGCAAAACAAATGTGAGAGGAAGGAAACCCCAGTGGTCCTGTCTGTATTCCTCACAAATTTGTTCATGGAGCTGTCATATACTGGCAAGGAATGCCATTTTTTTTGTTCCAGTATATTAGTAGAAGTTTTAACCTTGTATTCAAGAGCCTCTTGTGGCTTCTTAAAGAACAATCCTTCTTATTTTCTTTAATATGTAAAAGGAAAATGTAACACTGAGAGTATATTTTATCATGTTTTTTTTTCCATACAGTATAGCATGGCTATTTCAATATCAGAGAATGCTTTTTAATTAATTTTCCAATTGACAATTACTAACCCAAAAGCATTTATTAAGGGAAAGATTAAGGTAAGAACTAGCTTAATTGAACTATTATTATTACAGATTTGCTAGGTGCTGAAATTTGTCATTATTTTCTATTAACAGAAAGAAGGTAACTTTCTTACCAGCATTTCATAATTATTGATTTTTATATACATATCTAGGTTGATATATTCCACAATTTAATTTAAATATATCCTAAAACATTTTGATTCTTTCCCTGAAATTTGCCATTACACTTATATAAAAAATATAGAAACAATTTTGAAGTGAGTCTTACATCCTTATTTTCTTTATGCTGGTACAACATGAATTATTAATCACTCAAAATTATTTGCTAACTTCTGAATTCTAAATAACCTTACAGCACATATGAAGGAATATGTATATACATACATATAAATATTTGATTTATAGCATTTTCCTTCTCTTTTCATTTGATGAAGTCCCTGTTTGTCCATGCATCACTAAAAACCAATATGCACTTAGAATATCAGTACCTAACAAAGGTAGCTTGGATAGACTTAAGTTTCAGTTCTCATAAATAAATATCAACTGTTTAAATTTATATTTGAAGTAAATTGAAATATATGAGATCAAGCGAGAACCTACTTTTCTCATCGATGACTATTGTTAAACATGTTCTTTCTGTCCAGTTATACATGAGTGAAGCTAATAAATCTTCACCTTCAAATGAGATAAACTAGATGAAAATTTACTTGTTTACCATATGACAAGTTAAAATAGGATTCTTCTTTAAATGAGGCAAATTATGGCTAAATTAACTCCATTAATATCTTTGCTGACAAGAAAGTCAAACAAACAGTGAATAATAAAAGAAAAAAAATTAAAAATTCAAACAAAACATTCATTAGAATAATATTTGCTGTCAAGGGAGTTGGACTGACAAATCAAACAGCTGCCCAAGCTAATAGGAATCACATTCCCACTTGTGATATCTATTTCCACAGCAGCTTCCCTGCTCCCCATTTTCCTTTTCCAGCTTCTCAAAGCTCTCTGTGCAGCTTGGTCAAGTCACTCATTTATCAGCCTCTGCAACAGCTATCTCTCTTTTTTCAAGGTTATCTCTAAGATGAACTTAAAAGCAAATGTAATAACTATGAAACCATTGAATTGCAAGCCTAAGATTTCTCAGAGATTCATTAAGAGATGAAACTCCATAATTCCATAAACATTTGTTTGGGAATTCCTGAAGTATTAGGTTCTAAATTATTAAAAAATAAACTTAAATGCCTTTCTTTTATTTTGAAGATTACATTCTTGCTGCATTTAGGGTGATAGAGACATCATTGTCTTGGGGACAGGATGGAAAACATTCTCCAGAACAAATTGTTAAGTGCATTGAAGTGAAATCTTCCTCTCTACTCCTAGAATAATGATTTGCCTGCCTTACAGTAAAATTAATGACCTGAACAATTTAATCTGTTAATATATGGAATCCTCAAAGCAGGAGCTTTTATTGTCTTCAACTAGACCTGTAGGACAGGAACACTTTCTAAAGAAAGCATGGCTATAAATACAAACTCTGGATGTCAGCTACCAACTGGCATTATAAAATAATGACCTTTTTCATCTAGGAAGACCTTACGACCTCTTAGACTTTGGGGCTGTGTGCTGAGTAGATAGGGTCTTCAGAGCTGACAGTGAAGCAGAAACAAGATGATATACTTAATCATATTCAAAAAAGCGTGATCACCTCCAGCACCTCACAGCAAGCACTGCTGCAGTACAAATTCCATCAAGACAAAAGGGGTATCTGTACTCTTAATTTGGCTCACAGTTTGAGCTTGCACTGGAAATTGAAGTTTTTGACAGTCCCCTTGTTCAAGTTCAGCACAAGTTGGGAATAAGACACTTGGAGCATCAGCTGGGGAGACATTTACTCACCAAGTGGAAAAAAATTGGTGTGAAGTTACTGCAGCCCCAGAAGCCAAATAGATGTAGCCACTGGCCTGCTCATTCCTTCCAAACCAACCCAGTCAGTCTGACTGTCTTTACGTTCTCAGTTCTCACTCCTGCCCATCCTGGCCTTAATGCAGCACACAATAGGGAGTCATGCAGTAAAGGTAATCTGTCATCATTCCCATGTTTCCCAGAGTTCTCTGTGGATGGAAGAAGAAATATGAGTGAGATGAGCTGAACTGAAAAATTAGAGTTTCACTCCAACCACACGTGGCTAAGTTTCAACTAGGCAAACTGCTCAGGGGGAGGGCAGAGACAAAAGCACTCTTGATCCCACAGAAGGAATCAAGCATTACAGCACACACGAGCCCATGTGTAGTCTTAGAGATTAAGGCAGACTATATTTACCCAAAGAAAGTTGTTGCCTGTATCATCAGTTACTTGTTTATAGTGACATGAATTTTCTTGACATCTACTAACTAAAAAACTTAAACCCAGTGTTATCCAGTGAGGATATGCACATCAGTATTCTCTCAGTATGTTCTCTCTTCTCCAAGTACAATGTCTAGTTAATGGATGTGGCAACATCCCAGTTCCCTGTGCTCCTGTCAGTCTGGAGTGCTGGTTACAGAATAATCATTGATTTGGACTACTGAAGTAGGTGTTTAGTTAGCAAGGAACCAGGTTGCTCTGGGTACTGGATTTTATGCATTACTTTCAAATCAATATAGCTAGACTAAATTAGTTTAGGAATGAAGAGATAATGAATACCGTACAAGTGTGGACTTGTAAATTATTATAGGAATCACAGCTGATCTGCAGTAATTTCTCAGTCACTTGATGTGAGAAGCACATAGGACATGTACTCAATCCCTTTTCTTTCACATTATTTCTATCCTCAACTTCTGTTTGCAGCCCCCTGAACTCTCTGCAAACTGCTGAGTGGGGAATAGAGCAAAGAAATGGGATCATGTGTCGAAGGTGCTAAAACTGTTGAAAAAACCAAAAAATATAGCAGATAACTTTTATGTATATAAAAATGATGTATATAGATAAAGTGATTTAGAATGTATTTTTCCTCCCATAAATTCATAATCTGATAGAACAGAAAAATCAGCTTCTATTCTGCTAGATATGAGAGAACTTCTGGATCTTTCTGTTAAATACGGATTTAATGTTTTTCTTTTCTTTGTGACAATGGGTCTTGGAATTTTGTCCTGCAATATTACAGCAGTTAAATAGCAGTGATTAAAAAGAATACTGTGTGTTCTTATCACCTATCTTTCCTCTCTTTCAGTTTAATCCTGATTATGGCTTTTGTTAGCTTTCCAGGGCTCAGCACAGCTGACTTGTTCTGTCTCTCAGTCTACTGAGAAGGAGATTCTGCTACCTACAAGCTCTTTTCTCTATCAGAATGTGCAGCGAGACCTCTCCTGGCATCTTACACT
>NW_008662128.1:175566-182917 GCF_000695815.1 Acanthisitta chloris
CCAAGTCATTAAATTTCCTTTTTCTCTGCGTCCAGCTTGGAAGAAGGTTTATGCAGCAACAACAGTCTGTTTTCCTTTGCATTGTTTTTCCTATTTATTCGTGTTGTGTTTCTGCCACAGTGATTTAATTTGTGCAACTGACAGTATTGTCCCACCCACCTTCCTGCTGCCAGCAGGAAAGGAATTAATGCTTGGCATTGATGGCTGCTGGTGGGTTTGTAAGGCTAAACTCTTTGGTTTTATTTAACTCCATTTTATTCTTTCTGTTCTGTCCCCTAAGATTGGCATTAATGCCCTACAGGCAAATGAAATGCAGTGTTCCAAAACTACTGATTTCCTATGTGATTTATTTGCTACATGAATGTTTTTCATTCTTCTCTACCTCTCAGCAAGGTATTCACCATAGTTGGGTTTTTCTGAGAAAAAAAGAAAATGTTTTGTACTACATAGCATCAAAAATCTCTTTTTCAATTGCATCAGAGGGGAAAGGGCATGTGGAGGGAGGAGGAAAAGGAGGATTTCACCCACTGCAAATTTTTTGGAACGCTCTGAGAGCTCACCTGGGAGATGAAAGGACAGAAGTCTCCATCTCAGTGGGCAATTCAGTTGGGCTGCCTGCTGTCATTTCCTAGGTGATTACTCTCCCCATCAAGTCCTTAGTTATTTTGAGTAGATGTTTCTTGATTTCCAACCACTGGTTTTTGAATAAATAATTACAAATTCAGCAGGGGACACAGAGAAAAGATGCTAACTGTCTTGCTGGTAAAGCCTCTCAAGAAGGGTCTTGGGAGACCCAGATTGAAAGCTCTGAACCAACAAATATTTAATTACTTTGTATATAGCAAAACAGCAATTACAAGAAAGTATGCAAAGGACCAACTTCAGAGTAGGAATACAGCATGATGCTAACTAGTGAGATGTGAGAGACTTCTGATCTATCAGAGGCTTTGGGGTTGAACTAACCAAAACCTCCTGAGAGAAACCGTAAAATAATCTAAAGAGATTTACCCTTTCCCTCTAGTGTGGGATGGGGTAAGATGCTTGCTTGAACCAGACAGTACACATGAAGTGAGCTAATAACAAACAAAAACAAATAGGTGACTTTGATCTCCTTCCTTCTCTAATTAATCTCTTTACCCAACTCCCTTCCTCCATTGATTGGGATACTGACAACTTTAACTGAGATGTGCTTTTTGAGCCATTTCCACCCAATGTGTCCATATCTTACTGGTTTTGTGTTGTCCATGAAAGTCATATTTTGGCAAAGCAGTGCCAACTCAGCCATGCAGAGTCCTCAGAAACACCAGGAGCCCTTGGCAATTCCATGGGGAGAACCATGACTTGGGAGGGTAAGTGGTGGTGGTCCATTTTCAACCAAAACAGAGAAGCTGAAGAGACAATACACAGAACTACCGCTGACTCCCAGCCAAGGGGCTCTGTCCTAGCAAGGGCATCCAAGTGACTGTCCCAAAGTTGATTTGACAAGGGAAGAGGACAGGTATGCAAGACTTGTTTCAAGTTTAAGGTCTTTTGTGTTTGTAGCTGACAGGCTGAGGAGAACTGCACCACAGGCAGCAGAAATGGGTCAAGCACTGGTGATGGGACATCACACTGTGAAGAAAAGCACTGAAAGGGAGAATCTTTAACATCCTTTAAAAAAAAAAAAAAAAGAAAGAAAAAAAAAAGAAGTGTCTTCTTTAATACAGAAATGTGATTAGAGATTCAACAGTTGCTTCTAAGGTGACACAGTGAAAAGGCTTGCTAAGGATTACACAAGAGAGAAACACATAAAAAGGCTAAAAAGGAATGAAAATGCTTTCCCAGAGCACCTAGATAATACTGAATAAACACCACAGATAAAACCCAGTAATTTATAACATAAGACAACGAAATAAAAAGAGGCAGTTCTTCAGTAAACATAGTCTATACAACACTGGAAACAATTAATAATCAAGGTAAAGTGAAAAAAGGTGCACTTAGTATGTATTAAAAATGAAAAATATCCCCTAGAAACTACATGTGCACACAAAATACAATTCCTTGTGAGAATAGATTGATTCCCTTCTAATAGAAAAAGCTGCTTTTATTACCAGAGAGAGGAAACCTCTGGAATACTCTGAGGAGCTCAGAGCACCTAATTATGAGTTTTTTAAGCTACAAATCCTGACAGTCCAGCAGAGGGTAACCAAAGATGAAAGGTTTTAATTATTCAAAAAAATTAAAGATGGTAAGCGTGTCATCTCTGACAAAGAAAAGCTGAAGGAAGAGCAGCAAGACAAACTGTTCCAAAGGGAATAGAAAGGCAAATTGTTAAAGCTGCACTGCAGTCAGCATTGAAAAGAGATAGAGACAACTTAAGAAAACACTGAAAAAATAAGACATTAACCTGGAAAGCAAATAGTCAGGATGACACAAGAATATAAACAAAATGCAGACTTTGCAGGGCTAATGTGGTAGGAAGTGGACAGAAGGTGCCCGTGCACAATCAGTGCTTTAAATCCCAACATCTCTCTGCTGGGCTTTATGGCCACACCACTGCACTGCCTGTCTCTGCAGTAAACAGTTCCTGCCACTGCTGGGGGTACTCATCCCTGTTCCTCACCATTTATCCTAACAACAGTCTCCATCACGAGTTACTGTTGTTATGCTATTACCAGCAGAACTGCTGTTTTAGTAGTCTTTTAACTCGGCAGTTTCACAATTCCTTTGTCCAGCAGAGAAATGCTTACAAATGCAAGAGACAGTCTGAAGGAGTTCCTGCCAAAGGCAGAAAGAATGAAAACACACCTTTGGGAACAAATGCAAGGAAAGGACTTACATCCTTTTGCATTCTTCAGTCTGTATAAAAGGAGCTCCTTGCCAAGAAAACTGTACAATTAACAGGTTCAGAACAAGAAAACAAGTTTGGGGAAAGCTAGTGAAGAAAATGTAGTATCTTACCTAAAATATGAGCCATCTCATCTTCAAAGTCTTACCATGATTTAAGACAAATATCATTTTAAAGTGAATTCCTTTTGGAAAAAAGTTTGACAAGTTTGAAAAAAAAGGGAAATAAATTTTGTATTACAAATAATTATTGGTTTAGTTATTGAGACTTTGACAACAAAGTGTTTTCCTCTCTGCTTCTAAATTGAAGATTACTTTGTTCAAAAGCTCTGTGTTATCACAACATTGATGAGTCTTCCGAACTCACCTAGGCATTTCAGACCAGACTTGCTGCTGCTGTGCCTCTGTTTCTCCAAGGTGTATTTCTCCTCACTTCAATTTTAAGAGAGTGAATAAAATATTTCATTGTCTTAATTACATATATTATAAAAGCTTCCATAGTAGCATCACCAGACAGGAATGAGGAAAAGCTGAAAAAACCCTACAAGTTTAAAAGCACTGGACTCACTCATGAGGAAGGATTTTATTTAGTAGACTGATTTCTTCCTGTTGAAATAAGCAGATCAGTTTTCACCTCTTCTTCATGGGACAGAAGGCACAGAAGCTGTAAAGAGGCCAAGGTCTTACACAGACACATCTTCCCTGTCTTTTTAGTGTCTATGTATATGTCTTTGCAAGAAGGACTGACTGATGGACCTCTATGCAGAATATTGCTTTGTTCACTTATCTGAATCTACAGAAAATCCCCTTTGATGGTGATTTTCCCCTTTCAAGTTCATGCAGAGGAAGCCAAGCAAACTTTCCACTGCTTACACCACTAGGCAGTTTAAAATAAGGAGATCTGGGTTTTAATAACTTTAAAATCTTGCTGAGCCATTTATATTCTTTTGCTACCCTATAAAATAAGTAAGAATGTCTTCCCAATAATTATTTCAAAAATAATTTCTTAGGGCTTGATTTCCAATTCAATCCAACGATAAATCCAGTAAGAAATTTATATGACTTCATTTAAAGCATCTAATTGAATGATTTAGCTTTGTGTAAATGTAATGAGCCATTTCATAAAATCAATAGCATTGTAAAGTATAAACTAAATTATTATAAATGAAGGCAATAAAAAAGGAGCTCCTCTGTATTAGGAAGGGTGACACTTGATTAATGGGTTATTATTGTAGGTTGCAACAGAGCAGGCAGAAGAGACCGGGGTGAATTTGCCAAGGTACAAAGGTTGGCTGCCCAGCATGCATACAGCATGTATGCTACGAGTCCAACTTTCACAACTATAGTGGACATGTTCTCAGGAATGTGCTAGTGTGAGACAAGTTCCCTTGGCTGCCAGACCATGTAGGGCAGAGAACTCACCCCTTGTCCCTGAAGGTGCCTCCCCTCTGCTCCTGACCCCAGTGACTGATGCACTGCATTGCTGTTTGAAATGCACTTGCTTAAAACTCTGCTTGGACATGGAGAGACACTTGGTGGGAGCTCACTCTGCCTCTGCTCCAGCCTGATACTTTTGCAAACATCCCTCGTGCAGCATGCAGAGCTCACCAGCTAGTTCTCATCTCGGCACTGAGCTGAGCATGGGAAGCTTCTGCTGCCTCAAACATGTCCAGCTGAGTGCACAGACACAGAGGGATTGTCTCTGTCTACATATACCTCTGTGTGTTTCTTTGTCTTTAAAAACACAGTCTCATACTGAGTCTGACTGCAAAGCTCCATTCACACAAACACTGCTACAACATATGGGTCACTATTGCCCATGAATAAGGCCTTAAGTTCCTAAACCTTCTTACCCAATACATTCTAATTTCCTTCAGTGAATGAGGAGCACACTTAGAATACTGTTATTTAGGCAAGTGACCACTTTTAAACATTATTTGCCAAGCAACAATAATGAAGGGCTAAAAACCTCCTACAAAAATGACAAAGTGTGACAAGCATAGCTTACTTTACTCACAATATATTGCATGTATCTGCCCACACAGCCACATATCTCCAAGCTTCAAACAGTATAAAAATGGAGTTACGAGTCTAAGCTGCTGGACCAAACTAGTAATACAGCATTTAGAAATGATGTGCCTATTCTTTTCTTGCTAAAGTATAATCTACTCAGAAGTTTTCAGGAAAGCTTAATGATTAATTTCATGGGTGGAATTTTATTTGCAAATGTGCAAAATAGTATATTAATGAATCAGATCAAAATATTATGTCATACATACTATTTATATATTTCTTGACTAGTGAATATATGTGTGCACATGTCTATTGAAATGAAAATAAAACTATATTATGCAGTTATATGTTGATCCTGATACAAACAAGTCATATGCTCAGCAAATTATATGCCCAATATCAACTTCAAAGATGAGAACAAGGAGATTCAGGCTGTAGCTTTAGACATTCAGCCATGTTACAATCAAAAAAGGAATATTATGCTAAAAGTTTGACAAAATTTATTAGCAAAGACCTAGTATAAATACAATATATAGCACACTACCTATCAGCTTCACTGCCAACAATGAAACAAGTGGACTGACATATCTATTACTTTATACTGGTGCAACAAATATCATTTTACACTGGGGATATAAAGTCTCACAGGGAGTTGTATCTGCCTTATAACACCTTCAGAAATTGAAAAGTACAGTGTTAATTACGCTAAATATTTGGAAAACTGTTTTAAATGCCAAGACCCCTGATATTTTTAATGCTATTTCTAGCATTGCATGTGCAACAGCAAGCACCAGTGTATTCAGTTTTCCTGTGCTCTGAAAAGTTGTTCTCTTTTAATAACAATGAACAATTTTCCTTGGCCCACCTCTGAATGCCCTTTGAAGAAAATACCTTATATAAAGAATTTAGAAAACACTTTTTAAAATTCTCTATTTGTATTCTTTATCTGTGCTGCCTCATTTTCAGATGAGAGAAGTAGCCATGTACTTTAGTCATTACAAGTGTTCATTGACTGGATGAACTAGAATAGCTGGAGGCATTTTAGCCTTAGAGTTAGCAGCTTAGAGAAAGATGAGAGGAACCATATAATTTTCACTACATAATTGAATGAAACAGGAACTTTTCCTTTGGTTTCTGTTGGTGATTCCACACCTGCACAAACAGTCTGAGGACACCCCAGACAAAGGAAAGGTAACATATGAAGTGCAAGAGAAAGCATAAACAAGAGGAGAGATCTACCAAAATAAAACCCCACAGATTTCCACTGTACGGCAAAAAAAAAAAAAAAAAAAAAAGAGGCTCTTCCTAGATTTCAAATATTCCACTTGACTTCACTAAACCAATCATCATTTATGGCCCTGAAGTACATCCAGTGGTTCATGCGAAAGGAATTGCTCTCCAGAACTGCACACACACAATCCACTGCTTCCACCAAATTTTGGTTCTTGTATCACAGTATTTCTGACTTCAAACATATCACAAAATGCAAACTATAACATGAAGTGGAAAACAGCTGTGATTAAGAGAAAATAAGAATGCCACAGGCAGAAATCTACAATCCTGCTTGGAAAGTACAGAGGAACAAGAAAAGCAAAAAAAAACATAGGTCAGCCTCAGGCCCCAACAGAATAATAGAGGGAAACAATCAATGATCTGAAAAAGCAACGCGCAAAATCAAGCCACATGCTCAGTGAGTTACAGATTTATAGCAAAATTCAGATCTTAAATTCGCCTCTAAAATGGACAAATGATGGAGGGCAACAAGTCTTTTCCAAAGGCAAGCACAGCTCACCTACTATTATTCCTTAATAACGGAGGAAAGAGAGACATCTAGCTGCTGCAAGGAAATTAGCAGGATACACCAAGTTGAACAGCAGCTCGGGAATGTGTCCTTGAACCCTGAAATGTGTGGGTGCAGTTGGTCTGTGTCTCACACTGGGGAGGCACAACACCACTGGCAAAAGCAGTGGCTCATGCAAGAGTGCCTGCGTTAAAAGGCAGAGGATTTTCACCAGGGAAGATAAAAAAGGTAAGGGATTGCTCGTCTCTGAACTGGAAGAGTGGCTTTCGGCTCAAAAACTGAAAGAAGGATTGCTTTCATTCACATGAATGATGATAGTCAGAAATCTGGCTGGAAAGAGGAGGAAGAAAACATTCTTTATGTGGCAGAGCATTTGCTCTGTGTTCAGAGATAAGAACCCGGTCAGCAGAGCACCTGAACACCAGGCAACGTGGGCAGGTTTGCTCAGTACAGGATACAGAAGTTAAGCAGAAAACAACAGAGAAGGATTAATTGGGTCTCGGACAATAAAACTAAATATTTAAAGCGCTCAGAAATAGGTTCCAGTGGGATTTCCTCCTGAGCTGAGGGTTTCTTATTTTGTGTAAAGGAATATTTCTATCCCAAACCTTCTGCAAAGGTGTTGATCAGAGGCTGCATTTTCACTTGGGTCATTCTCAACAAAACACAGTGATAAAGAGGTGACAGGTTTCACCAACACACCTAGCTCTG
>NW_008662128.1:182962-205019 GCF_000695815.1 Acanthisitta chloris
ACAAAATACCATTCCCTTTCACACCCAATACATCAATTACACCCAGGAAATGTAGTTATATTGTTTTATTTTTCACATATGCAAGAATTTTCTATAGTTCTGGCCAACATTATGGTTTAATCCATCTGATTTCCATCAGAATATCCTTGCTGCTGCCACTGATGTGTTCTGCTCCATGGCCTTGATTCAGAATGATTCTTTGGTGCACACAGTTTTTGAGATCTTCATAAGAAATGATGCAGATCTGAATGCTAGGATTCAGGTCAGCGATTTACTGTTACACAGAATGTAAGTTAGCATTCTCCAAAGAAATAAATATGCATAATGTATAGAACATCTCCTACTTCTACATATTTAAGAGATAGAATAGGTCTGTGAATGAACTACTGAGCATTTCAGTAGAGTAGCTTTTTTCTAAAGTTGAAATGATGCATTTTTGTTGTTGTTTTCCCTACTTCAAAATCTGTACATTGACAAATTAACAGGTATGAACCAGGGGAAAAAAAAAAATCACACCAGTCAGCAGTGTCCTAGCACAATATCTCACATTTGCACATGCACCTGGTGTCAGTGTAGAAGAATTTTAGCATTTTAATAACTGATATTCGACCAGTCACAAAACTAATAAAAATTATCCTACATTTCCACATACAGAGAGTTGTTATCAGCTGAACATTGAGTACCAGCAGTGCTCACTTTGGTTTAAATTGGATAATTCATAAACAGCACTATTCTTTGCCACACTCAAAATACTTGCCATAAATCCTACCACATATCACAAGGGCTACAAATAGAGACTGAAGGTACCTTCTGCTGTTCAGTTTCTCTCTTAATATCTACTTGTCTAATGACATGCCGATCAGTGAAATGACCTGGCTCAGTGAGGCCTGTCCAACACTGAAGCTATGATATGCCAGCCAAAACTGCCTCAGAAACCCCCAGAAGTGCCATCACTATCATCCATTGTTTGCAGTATCAAATGCCATGAGTGTCAATTCAACAAGCAGGGCATGCTAAATGATGCTCTTCACAAGCAAGTCAAAAAAGTGTCACATGGATGTCTCGTGGAAAAATCCCCGATCGTGTAATACTGGGAAAAATTGTTCTCTGATCAACAATGTTTGTAAAGCTTGTCAGCTTTGATTAAATGATTGGAGGGTGTTTAGATCTGTTACCCAACAGAAAAAATCCTAACGATAGACTGTGATGATCTAAATATTATTTTTGCTATGTTTTCTTCAATAAAAAAATTTATAGACTGCAGCAGTGAATATTCCAAAGTTCCAAGCTCTAAATTGCTGTTCAAAGACCTGAAGTTCCCTCTGAAGTAAGGAAATCAGCTTTAGTACCTCACAGGTTTAGTACTGCTTCAAGTACCTCACAAATTTACTATTCCACCCACCTGTTCAACAGAACACTGAAAGTAGGTAGATGTTTGTGACCTTTTCCAAATTTAGGATATTTATTGTTTACAATGTCTCTATTCAATAAAGACTTGAAAGGATCTTTCACATATCATGTGTATTAGTATTGGTACAAGCATAAGCAGTGCAGTCTTAATCCACTACTTGGTTTCAACAATTATTTTCCCTTAGGAGCCCTGAAACACATTTATCTTGCTAAACTATTGGCCCTTTGAACTTTTTAGAGTACATTGTGTTAGGTACACCTAAGCACTAATAAGTGTCAGTTTTGGCCCACTTAATAAAGCCTTATATTCCAAGTGAAAAATGGTTCATAAAAAACCCAGTTTGGTTGCTTCTAATATTTCAGTAGCAGGTGAGGAAGAGATTCTAAGGATCAAAACTTTAGATATTATTGAGACTGAATGGCTTCTGTCTGAGAAGTTTGCAGGTATGAGTGTCTAGGTATGCAGAAAGAAAGGAGGGGGGAACAGACCACAGAGCTCCTCTGGGGCCAACAACAACCACCAACTTCCCAGACATTCTCCTGTAAAGGAGAAGCCACCACAATACACAGCATTCACAGATGGAAAAAAGAAAACAACACAGAAAAGTTCACTGAAGAAGATGGCACTGCAGATCCTACAATGACAGCTAAAATATCAGTTGTTTCAGCAGACATTTTGATCAGCAAAATAAAGTACAACCATTAATTGATTTAACCTGGTAACTCCCCTCTGGACAAGGCTAAACGTTGGTTTCAGATTGTCAGAGGCACATGAAAACAGCTTCATGAAGGGAACAAACTCAGAGTTTAACTCACAGACAAAACCAATAGCCAGTACTAACAACCAACAGTGATAACCACAAGGACAGCACTCTAATGACAAGTTCCATGCTGGGTGAACACATTGGAGATATCACCACCACATGGACAGAGCAATGACCTGCTGCCAATCCTCACACACACATGGGAGGGCTCACTCAGGGACACCCAGGGGACCAGAGTGCTGCAACCAAAGTGTCACTCAGGGTGCTCCAGTAGAGAAACAGACACTCACCATGAGGGGCAGGGTGCAAGGACACTCAATCCCAGGCAGTCTCCATGGGTGTCCTCCCACTCCCCAGGGGTGGCTTTGACCACAGACTAGCAGCTCTGAGGGAAACCTGAGGATTTTTGATGGGGCCTCATTTAAACCCAGTTGGGTCAGAGCTTGTGATGACACCTGATAATGGCCCAGAAACTTCTCCAGGCTGAGGCCTCTCATTAGCTGGGCATCCTGTCTGTTGGCCAAGGGGTCCCACCCCTCTGCATTCCCACCACTGGGGCAGGGGTTGTGGTGTACATGCTGGTGTGTGTATATGTGGGGCTGTCCATACAAACTCTTTGTAATTTAAGGATGTGCATAATTCAAATGAGTCAAATAAAACCAAGGTCTAGTATTAGGTGATGCAGAAAACATTTTTCCTCTATCTGATGCATGGTGAATGACAATTCTCTCTCTTTTGCATAGTTCTACTGTGATCTTAAAGCTATGGGCAAATGTAGAGCAGATTATATAGTTCTAATCAAAAACCTTATCTTGAAAATTACTAAAAATCCAAAGACTACTAAAATGTCAATGAAAAACCAGAATGCAGGAACTGTTCCACTCTCAGCCCTATGATTCCAAACACAGCTCATTCTGTCTCCAGACGTAAGTTGCATTTTCTTACTTCTAGAAGAAAGTAAGAATACATAGGAGTTGGGGAGAAAAACAAGAGAAGTAATTTGCCTAAGAGAGTTAAATGAGATGACTCTGGTCTATTTTCCTTTGTTATTCCATGCCTAATGAAGTGTCTGGGTAGCTGGAACGGTTCCTGCAGCATGATCTGATTGTTGTAGTTGCCTGTTTGTTTGCCGTGAGTTATTGTTTTATTTGGCTTTCATTTCTGAGCTGTTTCCCTGGTCTGCTGGGCAGACGGATGCTGCTGGATTGTGTTTATGAGCCTGTAAATGATTGGGGAGCTGTTTCTCTAACATAAGAGATTATGAGAGAGACAGAGAGAGGGGTTGTGTTGTGCTGTGCTGGGAAGAGCACAGACTGCTGCAGCATATGATGATTTTTCTGTGTCCAAAACCCAAAGCAGCATTTGAATGCACAACAAAGTGTGGGGTTTTTTTCCCAAAAGCAAGCTAGTTGGTCAGTGAACTCTTAAAATCATCCAATGTCCTTCATATCAAACAGCATGTTGAAGGATTCAGCATGTGAGTGTCAGTCAATACCTCCAAAAGGAGGTTCTTGCAGCCACTTATATCTGCCTGTGAAAAGTATGACAAAGGGATTTCATCTTCACAACTGTAGCTTCTGGCTTCCTATTTAAGTTATAATCAATATTTTTGTTTATGCCAGAATATAACATCAATCACCTAACACCATGCTGTATAAATCAAAGCTTTTGAAATTAAATTCTCGTGCTTTGCTGCAAGTATAAAAAGAATATTTTGTGAGTGTCCTGTACAAATCAGTCAAATACTTTCTGCACTGAAGAAGACATGCACTACTCTGGAAAATTACTTACCAGTTCTGGAAAAACTTGGACTTTTTAGTTTCAGTTTCTCAACTTCCTTAACCATTTAAAAACCAAATAGAATATAGAATCATAGGTCCTAGCAAAATAATCTCTGACATAAGGAAGGGGGCAGGGGGAAACTGAGGTTGAGGAAAGATTGTGTGTCTGTTGCAAAAAAAGGAATTGCAAATGCCAGATAAAAAATTTGTCACATAAGCCTCAAAATCTCAGCATTCATCCAAGCTCTCCATTACAAAGTAGCTTCTGCCCTTTGCTAAGGGAATTAAAAATCTGTAATAATACTGAGGGCTAAAAGATTGCCCTTTTAGTTCTCCTAACATTAGGTATTATTAACGAGAGCCTTTTGTACTTCTTTTGCACTAGAGCACTACAGCAAATTCCAGTTCATTACTCAAAAGGGTTTTCACATCATTTAAGGAACCCTGAGAGTTTAAAAATTCTCCTGAGAAACCTCTCTTCCAAAAAACATTCCATCCCAACAGTCCTGTTGAATAGGAAGGCAATATGAAGATAATTCTAGGGCTTATTCTACTACACTGTGTAAGCAAAACACAGCACAGAAAAACAAACAGATCATTAGCAGAAACAAAGAAATGAATATCATTATACAGAGGTTTTTAGGTAGCACAATACAGAACATCCAGTCATCACCTATTACACTGGAGGTAACCCATGCTGTTTCTTAGGTGGTTTACAGTCTAACATTAAAGCTCCTGAAGAGGCCAGGCTTTTGCTTTGTGTAGGCTGGGTCAAAGGAGTTGGAAAAATGAAGTAATAAATAGTGACAAGGCTTATATCACAATTTCCTTCCTCAGCCTCAACCAATGAATAAAGCATTACTGCTTTGCCATGTAAAGGCAGGTAGAGAGCCAGGGATCCTTGAATGTACACCTTGGGGATCCTTTGGTCAAATCCTCCCTTTCCTACACTGGCAATCTCTCACATCATCACTCAGACTTACTGGGACAGTCAGTTATTCTGTGCTCCTGACAAATAAGTGCTGGGAAGAAACTATTCAGGAGCAACTAAGTGCGCCAACATATTTATAACCAGCTGACTCGGCCTCCCTGCGAAAGATTCCCAACCCTGCTTGTAGGCAGGGTAATAGAAGGAATTCCAGCTCTTATTCCTACTGGAGAACCTCTGAGGTTTTGAACATAACTGCTCAGCTCTGCTGCCTCCCAGGATAAAACATTTCATCCAGTACTCCTCTTCCAGCCTGCAGCCATACATACTCTCTGCATCACGTGCTCAAAAACACTGAAACCAGCTGCAAGGTCTAAATGAAGCAGCCTGTGCTATACTTGGGCTTGGTCCATTCCCTCCCACAGAACCCTTGGTCTAGGGAACACTTCAGTATCCTCTGTGGGGCCAAGAACCATTAAAAGTTAAGACTACAATGCACCTGCAAATTCGGTTGGATGGGCTCACTGTAGTATTAGCCCCTTCCATCAATAAATTCTGCTCCTGCAAATGATTTTTCAGGCAGTCACTGAAAGATGGGTGACACAGTTGGTTTCACTGGCAGAGCATACAAGGTTTTATTTGTCAACAAATGGGTTTCATGATCCATCATTAACACTTGATTGATTGGCCCAGCACTTTGGCAGAATATTTTTTTATCACACTTTTGTACAGCAGAATGTATTTCAGGAACTATCTTATGTGCTGATTTGCTGGCAGAAGCTCTATTGGCAGAAGGCAGAATGTTTCCTTGCATTCTTTGCTGGTCAGTGTGAGAGCGTGTAGTAGATAACATGAGGGACTACGTTATGGCTTTACATCTGTTTTTGTTATGATCGGAGCTGTTCTTCCTCTTATCACAACAAAAACAAGTCGCATGTTTTTTCATCATTCATCTAACACAATCCAGATTTTCAGATGTACAAAAGAAGACATTAAAAAATAACCAAAAGTAATGCCCAACTCATATAACCCAAATTTTAAATACTCATCTTTACATTTTTTCTCTATTTCTTTGTGCAATAAATATACTCAATCAGAAGAAAAATACACTAACTCACTGTGACAGATTGGACTCCATCTGTCAAGATTTCATGTTTGATATAGACTGGAAATTGTAGATAAAGGGGAAATATTCAGGTACTGTTCTTTCAATGAATGTCCCGGAGGGAGATTAAGGGAATGATAAATTGGTTATGGTTACACCCTGAGCCAAGCCATTGGAAGCCTAATTAGAATCCAGAAGGATTGCAGCCAGGAAAGACAGATTGCTGGAGAGAAGAGTAGTGGGGGGAAAAGGATTTTAGTATCAGCTGGGACAGAACAAACATACAAATGACCTTAAGTGTTAGCCAGAAAAGAATATACTTTGTCATCTTGGTTACAGAAGAGATTCCTGTATATGCAACGAAGGATATTTTTGAAATACCTTAAGAAAATGAGAGGAACTTAAAATATATTCAAGGGAGGGATGAGCATCCACCAACTCGGAATATTAGCGTGAAAATTAGAAATTCTGAGACTTTCTTTAAATTCCCTGAGTTTCCACATGTGTGCTAAGAGGCTGCACCATGTTCTTCTGGGAAAAAAACCCCACCCAAATATGCTAGCATGGAAAATGTCCAAATACTAACAAGGACTACAAACAGTTGGAGATATACATTGGCTTTTGCACTAAGAAGAAAATATCTTCAGGTGAGAGCATAGTAACAAATATTCATTTCACCTAATCAAGATAAATCAAAGTACTTGACAAAGAATATTTATGCAAATTCACTCTAACTTACTGCAAAGAGTCCAGTGACTAAAACTGACAGGCCAGCAGAGCTACCAGAGGGCACTTTGCTCCTCAGGGACCGGGAGGTGACCCCCTCTCTGAGAGAGAGGGCAAATCCAACTGATGGGGACAGACGGCAATGCTGACGAGAGAGAGGGCAAATCCAACTGATGGGCTGAGCTGACCGCTCACACTTGGAGCTGCACAGTGAGTGAATACAAGATTGGATTTCATTCACAGGAAGCTGTTTCTCAGCTAGAAACTCAGCACACACCAGAACTGCAGGAGTAATCACACTCGAGAGAAAGTGAAGTTCTGAGAAACTGGAATATGTCGAAGCCGATTTCCTCAGAGCTGGGAGGGGGTAAACCTGTCCCAAACGAGAAGACATGCATCATAGATAATGTCTAGTTTTCTCCTTAAGGTCTATCAAAAGAAGCCCAAAACCAAAACAGGAATCCTCTTAGCTAAGGGTAAAGGCTTGAAATAGATTCTGCTCTTTTAAAACAAAGGAAAAACTAATTATACAGAGTCAGCAGAAAGACCCTGAGGCCTTGATACTGGGTTCAGGAGAAGAAAAGCTGCCTGAAGGAAAGGTCACAAATATCTATGACTACACCTCTGCAGTTTGGTGTTTGGTCACACTTTGCCTTTGGCTCTGTAAGCCTGTTCAAAACCTCAACCTTCAGACACTACAGCAGACCAGTAGCACAGGATTAAGTAAATCATCCTCCCTGTGGTGCAGCAGTTCTCCCTCTATCCTACTCCAGCTTCTAATGCTTTTGCTTTGCAAACATTCTTCCTAACTTTTCTGCTTTATTAATCTTTGAAAACAAAGATGCAGCCCACTACTTCCAAAATATAAAAAGAGATATGTGTTTTTGATTTATGAAAGAGCTATTAGTGACAGTGAAATTTTCCATGCAACGCATTGCTACAAATGAAATTAATTGGATAAAAGTTGTACAGGCTTCAGGAGGAAAGAAATCCAGACAATTTCCTTGACAGACATGAAAAAAGATACACACGTGTCCATATTGACAATACAAAATACTATTAATTTCTATATATATATTGTTTCATATCAAAGACAGACAAATGCTAGTGAAATAGCATTACGTGTGTTATGTGTGGTAAGTTTGGTGGTCAATACTTTCAGTTAAGCTGTGTCCGGTCTTGTCCTGGTCATGGCAAGACAAATTCACTTCAGAATTGGGTATAATGTATGAGGGCAAAAGAGCAGCTGTCAAACAGGACAGTGACTATAACCTCATCAGTAAACCACAGACACCTTGATTAAGGATGCCTGATAAATGTGCTTGAAAATAGCAGATCAAAGAAATCTTCCAAGCTGAAACACATTTGTTTAGCCAGAAAATTCCAATTGGAATGTCTGTGCATTTACAGTGTGTAAGAATTGGTTATATAGCAACATTAGATTCTGGTATCATTGATAATTTTAATGTAGAAACAAATTGGTTTAGTTTAATGACTGAAAATCAAATAAAAATAAACCAACCCAAACTCCTCCTAGCTGTGATACTGCTCTGTGGTACCACTAACTGCCCAGCAAAGCAAACACATAAGGTAATACCCCATGGCCACTCCCATGTCAGCAGTGCCTTTTCCCTAATTTAGTATCTCTTTCTACTTAATTTGTTTTCTTTTTCTGACTGATCAAGCTAAGAAACGGACTGACACTTATAAACCTAATTACTACTTTTTTTCTTTTCATTCTCTCAAAGGCTAAGAAACCAAACATCACAACAGGAATTCCAGCAGTAATTGGGCTTCAGTGTCATCTATGCCAACTAGCTCCAAGCTGAAACACAAGCTTCCATTCAACAAACATCATCAGCTGGATTGAAAAGCTTCACTCTACCAGAGATCTTTGTTAGGATGACATTGAGATGTACATTTTCAGTACATTGCACAGTGAGTTATGAAAGTTACTTGCTTTAACAACAACACACATTGGTCACAATTATTGTAAATGCAATCAGCTTTTCTCTAATCATTTTCCAAAGGGAGTATTGCTGGAATGATACAAATTAAAATATGAATATACAGGTAGTGAATGAAAACAGTTCACCAGATTATAAATTACTTTCTGCATTGATGTATTTAATCTCCAATTTCCAGAAGAGTTCAACTTCCCTATGGCCATGGAACTATGGAACTAAGGTTGTCAGTGAGATTTAGGTGTGAAACCCAAGTTTGCCCTAGAGCTGTAGCACTGCACAAGTGACTATCCTTCCTGTGCCCCATGATATAACACACAATTTGCTACAAAAATAAGGCACACATTTTTTAACTTGGCTTGACATATCAAAAAGTTTTAATTGGCTCTAAGCTTTATTGGCTTCCTTAATCATGACAAAAACAGTTTGCTTTTTTTTGTTCTTCATTCTTTTTTTATAAACATCTCATCAATGTATTTGCTATTTTGCTACTTTATTCTGCATTAATGACAAAGGAACTGATGGTTTAAGTCTGAGAGTCACCAACTTTCTGACATTGGTAAGATTTAAGAGTGACAATGTGGAGATCAAGGGAACTTCACTGCTGGCAGTGGAGGTATGCAATTTTGGGATTTAAGTAGCTAAAGCAGCAGTCAGACCACAAGATTTGTCCCCTTTATTTTTAAAACTGTATTTGAGAAAAAAAATTAATACAAATCTCTCTGGGGTTTAGCTCACAGAGATGTATAGGGCACTCTCATAAATCCCAATTTTTCTGTCTTTTTCGTGTTCCAGGCAGGGTATCTTCCAAACATAGATGAAAATATTTTTTTGGTATGCCTTACTACATACAGTATGAAACCAAGTACAGGAGAGTGTGGCCTTGATTCTGAATTCAATTTATTTATTTTATTTTTGCTTGCATAGTTCAGTGTTCATAAAGAGAGTCTTGCAATCCTTAGTCAGGGATTACTTCACCTCCTTTCCAACATGGGTAGAATACTGCTGGCTGCTTTCCAAACACAATGATATAATTTCATCATTTTATAGGATGCCTAAATTTCCATCCAAAGATTCAAAATGTAACCATGAACATGGTTATTTTTAGTTTTCTTAAGCTTAGCTTTCTATCTCTGCATTTTTTGTCATACATGTTTAGGCTCCATTGTCTGCTCGACACCAAACACTGATTTCCTTTTGTTTGTCCCCAGTTTTATCTCCATTTTTATTCAAGTTACAGCAATGCATTAATCACTTTTATACTCTATTTTAACAAAGGGAATATTAAAGGGAACGAAAAACAAATGTATAGCTGAGATGACTCAGTAGTGCTCCTGGCATATAGAGAGTCTGGTCTCCTGAGAGATTACTGCATTTGTTTCCACTAAATTTATCATCATCGTGATAAATATAATGACTATCTTAAGCTCAATCAACTTTCTGCATTAACATGAAAGATAACTTACTACCTGTACAAACACACAGTGAGAACAAAAGGAGCCCCATTTAGGAAGCACAGGGGGAACCTGGTGTGGTTAAGTTTCCTCATTACAGATGCCATATAGGATTCAGTCACTGCTGATATCAAGGTCAAAAATCTAGCAAACTATCCTATCAGTGAAACCTACTCATTGAAGAGCAGTTTAAAGACAGCAAATTAATGATTTGTTATATAATTGTTCATAATAACCACTCACGGGAACAGAATATTTCTACACTAAAACACACAGTGTGTGATCAGAAAAATAAAGCATCAAGACCTTTTTTTGCTCCCTTTTTTGGAAATATACCAAGTATGAAACATTCCTGTTCACCATTCATAGCACAAAAGGGAGGAAAGTGAATAAAGAAAGAGCCTGTGATAAACTTGTTGGCAGAAAAATATGATATCAATCTACCAACATTGATCCAGACCACGTTCTCTTTTCCTGTGTTTACAGGATGTTTGGGGAGTTCAGATATGTTAGACATTATATCTTCTGGACTTCTTAATGCACCAGCAAATATTTGTCGGACAAAGGATGTTAAATACTTTCTTTACCCATGTCAGTGTGTTTGATCGCCTCTTGTTTGCCTCTCTATCTTCTTCACTGTTGTCTTCCATCACAACTAACGCTTCTAATTCCCTTTTTATTTCTGATCTCCTCATTCTAATTTTTCCTAGTTTATTAAGCCTTATTCCCAGCTGACTTTCTTGGCTGCTCAGCACTCTACTTTTCTTGTCTCCAACTTCATCTCACACAATTTCAATCCCTACTACTGAACTTCTTGGACAAACAGAGCAGCACAGCAAAAGGACACAACTGAACTACATTTTCTGAAGAAAATGTCTCCACTTTTTGAAACTATTATAGTGAAAAATAAAATGTTATTTAAAAGAAGGAGAAAGAAGGTGAAAAAGAAAACGAAGGATTTCTCACCAGATGGGAAAAAGAGAGGACAAGGCATCAGTAGGGTACAAAATGGCTACTTTTAGACCAAATGGCATATGATTTATTTGAAGTTACCAGGCCTTGAAAGAACATGTGGAAATGGACATATTACTGTTATTTGCAGTAATAACAAGGTGGAGGGGTTGGTATTTCCCCCCCAAGCATAGTAGCACAGTACCAGCATGTTCAACCACAGCAGTGGCCACTGTGATCCATTTGACTTTTGTGAAACCAGGTAACAACAGATGTCCCCAAGGAAAGTTCACAGTGTTCAGGTTGTTCCAAGCTAAATTGCTCCATTTACATGCTCTTTCCAGCCAACACTGGTGGAACATTGTTTTCAATGGAGAAAAGATCAGACTAGATCTCAGGGGTTAGGCCTGTTGTCAAGTCAGGTAAAAACTGATTCACTAAAGAAACCTCTCTGTACCTTTTTTTTTCCCTCGGATTTCATTGCTAAAGCAGTGAGAAAACATATTCCCTATAAAATACTTTTCTCTAACAGAATTAATCATACTGCTGAAGTACTAGAGACTTTGTGAGCTTGGTAATGCAGATGTTATTATTGCCCTGTAAGCGTCACCTCCCTTTCTTGAATCTTAAGAATCAGTCTCCATTTTTTCTGGCAGCAGCGAATTCAATGCATTAATTGGGAATGGTAAAGAAATTACTTTCATTCATATACTTCAAATTGATTGGCTGTCTTCTTTTGTTAGAAAGAGTGAATAAAGCCCTAAACAAATAAACTAATCTACCTAGGCACACAATTACTCATTGTGGTTTCTTTTACTGTGCTCCCAATTCATTCTTTCTGTAAGAAAAACAGCCCCAACCTTCTCATTTCACTGAGATGAGATTTTTTTCAAAGGCCCCAGTTAGCCATTCTTGATAAAAGTCAAGCCTAGTCTATTGGTTTATATTAAAACTACGCCAAAATATTGTCTTCAAAGCCTTGATGATGATTAGGGAAATATTACTTATTCCCATGTCCAAGATGAAGTTTGGACATGGGAATACATCATCAAAAAAAAAAATAAAGTACAGCTATCAAGAGATAACTGTATTTTAAAGTAAATTGTAGGGGTCTGGACTATTCTTGGACTGACAGCTTACTGTCAAAGTCAGGTTTCTCAGTGGCTTCAGATATCTACAGACTTCTTACAATTTCCATCACATAATGTCCTGGGGAAACAGGTAGAGTCAAATATGTTCAAAGGGGTTTTTCTGGTTTTTTTTAATAGAACTTACCTGATTATTATATTCAACAGGAAATGTAAACTTTTAGAAAGAGACTTCTGAAGTCCTTCAAGAAAATCAAAGTTGTGGTTTTGCAGCCTTTACCGATGGAAAGTGGAGCTGACATGAACTGCCCAAGCAAGCAGCAAGGCGACTGACAATAAACCTCTCAAAAATAATTTCATTCACTAAATGAGATTTTTGGGAACATTCCTGAACTGTAAATAATATAAAGGTTGGTGCTCAAAGATTAGAGCAAGTTAGAGGATAATTTATTTTCTGTGTGTTTTGCAAAATACAGAAATCCAATTTCCAGCTACTTTTTCCATTACCTGAAATAAATATTAGGGTCTGATCATACATTTAATAAGAATATGCATAAGTTTCTGGAAATTTCATCAGGAGAAAGGAGGATAGAGGCAGTATAGACAAACAATCCACAGAAATGAAGTACATTGGCTTTGGGGAAAAAATATTTTCCATATTATAATAAACTCCCCTGTAGAGTGTTAAGGGAAAATCAACTTCTGTGGTTTCTTGAACATTTTTCTGTGTTCTGAATTGACAGATTTACTTAGCATTTTGATAAACGTTATTTCAGCAGTACTGCACACTTGCATAAGGGTTTTGAAATGTATATTTGATTAATAAGCTCAGTTGCTGAACAAGAGTCCTGGAATAAATCTGAAAGATTATGTCCCAGAAGTTATGAGTAGTTGGAAAGAAAACTACTGACATGTTTTGGAAGGATAGACCCCTAACATGACATATCCCCCATTGCAGAAGTGTGCAAGTTCACTTCAGGCTGTGGCAGAATTCTTCTGCCATTAGGTAGGGAAAAAAATTCCCCGACAGAGGGGATTAGTGACAACTCTGACTTCATAATTTTTCTGTTTCTGGCCGTCTTCATGGCCTGCATGCCCTTTAGTTTACACTCTAAGGCCTTGCTGTGACCCAGATTGGGTTTTAAAAGAGAACACAACAAATCCCTGATGCAGTTTAGAGCAAAATCCTGCAGAACTAGTTCCAGCCCAAACGAGCAAATGTCATGGCACAGCATGAGCAATAGTGCAGGAGCAGGACAAGAGATTCTTAAGCTTCTGCAGATGCTCAGGGCTTTGTCTTGTGGTATGTCCTTAGAGCTGAGCTCCAAATCTCAGTAAAAAAACTGAAAAACTTATTTATATGACAAAATATTTTTACATTTGTTTCCAACTAATTGAACTTCTAAATACTTTGCAATAAAAAGCTCAATCAACTATGAAACCTAAGAAAATGGAACTATATTCACAAACCCAATGAGCAGAAAACCTCCTCTCTTTAAACCAGCTGCACAAAAAGTTGCAATGATACAAAGGGAAATATTTCAGCACTTAGAGAATTTCCCTTGGCGGAATAATTCTACTTTGCCTCCGTTAATATTTCCGTTTGTTAATAATTTGATTTAAAAGCAAGACCAGTTCAGAGATCTCATGTCTTGCTATCTACGTGCATTTTCTTCACATAGTGACTGAATAACTTATAGTTCCTTGGAAATGCACACTACAGGGAAATATAATATTTAGTCAGTTTATTACCATTACTAAATGTACTGTTACAGTATAAATCTTTAAAAGCGTGTCAGGACCTACCTAAACTTTGTGACGGATTGAACATTAATGCTTGCACTGGCCTAGGAAAAAATCTAATTTCCCAATATTATGACAGCTATACAATGTGTACATGCTGAAGTCACTGATTATATTTGAGTCAGATATTTATTTACCAACTGACAAACTGTTAGTCCTGGCTAGGCAGACAAACCTGATGCTAACTAAGAAGACACACTCCATAATATAGTTTTTTTAGGAGAAAAAAACCACAGTCATTCCAAATATTTTTTTTTAATTCCCCTGAATATGGTGTAATTACTTCCATTCCATGCACCTCAAATTTTTTGGCACTGTTAAGAACATTCTTCACCTTACCTGCAATTCTACATGAGAAGCAGCTGGAGACCATATTTTGTGGTTATGAGAAACTGAAAGGCAAAGCAGGTCATATAAAGACTAAGAACTTGGAACTAGAAACCAGTCATAGGTGAATTAGTACTTTTTCTTTTCATTCTTCTATGCTCCACCCTTTCAACTAATAATTTATGATTTTTTCTTGCTTTTTGCATTCTGTACACTGTGTTTTCAAACCTACAGTCTTTCTCAAATGTTACCTAAAAGAACAGGTTAATATATATATAAAAAAAAAAGATTGGTTTCTTCCTGTTGAAAAAAATCTTAAAAACAGAACTGAAGTGACTGACAAATCTGTCTTCCTGAATTGAAACCGTTCCTGAAAATTTTTTGAACTGATATTAAAGCTTTTCATTTTTTCCTTTAAATTTTAAGTTGAAATTCACATGTGAAAAAGAGGCATGTAGGCAAAACATTGAGAAAGACACTCAATTTTCTAATAGAAGTAAGAAAAGTCAATGGGGAAAAGCATGTTAAAAAAACAGACAGAAAGATGAAAAAATAAAGCAAAATTAAGGAAATACATGTAGTAAAGAAAAAAAAAAAAAAAAGAAAAAACTCAAAAAGGCAAACCCAATGAGCAAACAAAACAACCACAAAAAATCCCAGAAACAAATAAACCCCAACCAAAAACCAACAGAGAATGTGTAAGGTAAAGAAAATCAGAATACAGGGAGAAGTTAGGGCATGGAAGAATACTGACATGTATCCATCCTAATATAACTGGAGACTCTGGAATTACTGTTCTAAGTACCAATAAGTAATTAATACGCACTCTGTGATTTGAATTTCGTAACACACCTCGTGGTATAATATGCTGAGAGCTGATATGCTGTTTGTGTGACATTTCCACTCTTAAACATTCATCTTCTTTCAGCTAAAACAGACTGATAAAACTTTAAACAGAGAAGATGTAAGTTAGGATGGGTTTATTTGTGGCTCACATATGGCTCCTGTCGTTGTTGCATATGACATTAGAACAGCAAGAAAGGGCAACTGTCTAGACCCCACTGAATCACTTGGAGTCCTACATATGGTTTCTATTAATCTTTCCTTTTTCTCAAAAACGTGTTCTTTTTTCCACCTTCCCCTCAGTCTATTAAACTCTGCCTGCGTTGTAAGTCTCACCACAAAACTAATTTGTGATATTAGTCTGATTCTGCAAACGTTTGCCCACATATACATAGAAAACTTTAGGCTACGTCTCCTTAACGACTTCAATATGACTCAAATAACTAAAGCTCAAAGCATATGCAAGCTGTCTTAATTCAGGATAGAAAGTAACTGCCTTCCATGTCACAGTCGATGAGGACTCTGTGATCTGATCCATGGCAACGTTGAAATTCAAAGGCAACCTCAATGTCTAACGTTCACCTGAGGTAGAACAGCCTCAGGCAACACACAGACAAGGGAAATCAGCCAGAAAGGGAGACAAGGTTTGTGATCAGAGCCATGCTTGCCCCCTAAAATAATAAAGCATAAACCAGACCCAGTTCTAAAACAAAACCAGTATACACTTGTTTTTACAAAAAGGTCTCAGATACTTGAGTTTAACTGGCTAAAAATTGCAGATACAACTTCATGGCTTGAGGGATACCAACTCTAACTCCCTTCCCAGGCAATGGTGAACCAACTGCTACACAGTATTTTATAAATCCATGTTAAAACACATACGTACATGCATAAACACACACACTCACCAGTGTGATCTCATATGCAAATAGGAATACAACTTGTATAGACTGCTTTGCTGTGAAATGTGTATCTGTGGATTTCCTTAAGACAAATCCCCAACCTTTTACTTTGTTGGCCATTTTTCTCTCAGAGAAAATTATAGAATAAAGGCAGGAAGGGAGACAAAACCTTTGCATTAAAGTCATCACCAGCACAAGACACTAATGGCACAAACCCACTAAAACTATTAAGTAACTTTTCTTTCTTGTCAATAAAACAGCAACATAGCTAGAATAGGCATTTCACTAGGTATCAGGTAACTTACTTACACTAATGTAGAAAAGTTCATCACAATACACAGAGGTATCCATCATAGTGAATTTTATTTCATGCTGCAAACCTCCTGGCAGCAGAAAGCAATGACTATTTTCATGTTTCTTCTGTTTGTTTAAGGTGAGGGCACTGAAACAGAGAACATATAAGGGAAATTTCAGTTTCACAAAGTAGAAACCAGGCTTCCCAAAGCAAATCAATTGCAATAATTATTTACTTTCTAATAAATCTATCTGCTAACCATTATGAAAGGCCTTCCCCTTCAGGCCACTTGTATAGGAAGAAAACTATCAGGTTGCTATTAAAACGAGGTGATAGATGCCTCATGGGTATCAATGGATTGGGCTGCCCTTTTTGTTATCTCTGTGTGACATATTGAGCTCATAAATAGATATTTTTTTCTATCTAGTGCATATTACTTATTAATAAATATAAGCATGCAATTAATCTATTGAGAAAAAAGAGCCACTGACCTTTTCTTTACAGGTAACATTAATATCACATCAAAATTATTGCTTACAAATACACAGTGCCCAGTGTGCACTGGTTTTAATCATACTTTCTCAAGGAAAAATCCACCACTCATCAGACCCCATTATCACTAGTTTTAATTCATTAGTCTCTTATAGGGTTTTTTTTCATTTTCATTAGGTGGCTTTGGAAAGAATATACATCAGATGAAGTTCCTTCAAATACAGAAGATAAATTTGCATTTGTAAAACACAAAACATTGGGCTATTTTCTGTGTAAATATATACTGAGATGTCGTATAAGAGAATAAAGACTTCAGGATAATTTAGAAAGGTACTTTGCTAAATTAATATGAGCTGTGTTGTGCTCCAGAACTTAGATGAAGGAAATCACTCTGTATCCATAACCAGGCACAATGGCTTTGAGTTAATTTCTGCTAGCTGGTTATCTGAACAAAACAATCCCCATGGGGGATACTTGGCTGATATTATAACTGATGCAAAATGAAACTCACAGTAAAATATTAAGCATTGAACCAGTAATCCTTTGAGCTTAGCTGTGCTGGTGTGGACATTCAATGCATATGTTGGATAAATACTGCCCAGAGCTATCTCTATATGCCCATTTAAAATACAGTGAATGACTGAGGGATAGGCCAGTCAAATATTACAAGGCCATGCTCAAGGCAAATTTTTGAGCTGTATGGCATTAATTCCACACCATGGACAGCAGAGCTGAAGACTGTCTGCAGGGGCAGAGATTATACACTGAATCTGTCAAAGTTTATGAGCAAAACAGTATTGACACTGCACATCACTGCAGATGCCAGAGAAAAGCAGGTGTTGTGGATAAAGAAAACACAACTTCTGCACCCACTATGCTGTTATAAAAGTCAGAGCAGTTTCTCAAAGAAACATCAAAGGCAGAATTTTTTACACAAGATGGATAGAAGACTCTATTCTTCCCTACTTCTGCACTTCTTCAAAATATAATTATAAAACGAACCGGACCATATTCATTTATGATGCAATTCCACTGAAGTTATTTCTGGGAGAAAATCTAATCCACTAACATAAGTCTGCAGCATGTTGATACCTTATAATTAAACAAACTGGATTTCCCTTCATCTTATCTGTGCTGCTCGAAAAAAAATATGATGTTTTATAAAGGAGCTTATTATTTTTCTGTGTGGACTAGGTTTAGACTGTGAGAATGGTGAAACGTGGCACAGTGAAGCTGTGGATGCCCCATCCTTGGAAGTGTTCAAGGCCAGGTTGGATGAGGCTTGGAGTAACATAGTCTAATGGAGGGTGTTCTTGCCTATGATGGGGAGGTGAAACTAGGTGATCTTTAAGGTCCCTTCCAACCGAAACCATTCCATGATTCTATCATTCTACAACTAGTAGTGATAAGAGGTGTCAGGGGGAAAAAAATAAATAAAATTGTTGGTCTTGAGTAGAATTATATTTTGCTAAACAAGAAGCTACCTTGAAATGTCACAGAACAGGTTTCAGCAAAATATTTATGTTGTAGGCCTGGTTTCAAACACTAGCATAGCTGAAAGTGAAACATGGTGGTTCATTTGCTGTTTTTTTCAAGGTGGCTGTTTACAGACCACTCTGCTCAGAATCTGCCAGTACAGCACAGGCCTGGAAAGCAAATACTTGTATCTTGCAAAGTAGCCCATCAATGCCTGAATGCTTCCCATTGCTGGTTTTAATTCCATTTAAGGTAGAAATCCATATGATATAACATAAACATGTCTCCACCTGCACCGAGCAGGTAGAGTCAGAGCCAAATATTTAACACCTCTTTTAATTGACTTTGCTCATCCTCTATGCACAGATTCCTAATTCCATTTACTATACTTGTCCTTGCATATGTTTTTGCATTATTCGGTAACAAATTCAGTCCTCAGGCATAAACAAACAAATCACATATGTTTCATTAGCTACAGAAAGGTCTAATTGCAATAAGCAGAGACACAGAAGTCAGAAATTCAAAAGTTTAAGGATCTGTTCAGAATCATTACTATAGTCACACCACAAAATGCATATACTTAATACAAACTTCATAGCATAATTTAAAAGATACAAACCTAATAAAAACGGAAAGGAGAACCAGAATGGAATTCATATTAAAGCATTAACATCCCATGGAAAATTATATTCAGGTATAAACTGGCCAAACACAATTACAGTTGCAGGTTCTCAAGGCAATACAGGGGGTTAAGACCCTTGTGCCATGCTGCAGAAACACTTGAAATTTCACATTAATGAAGAAACAAATAAAACCCACAGAACACAAAACTGAGTTCTAGAGAATTCCAGGTTTTACAAAAGGGGAGGGGATCATGATATAGTTAACCTCTATGAGATTTCTTTTCTGTTCCCAGTGTAATGTAATTCTTTTAGATGCTTGTTCAAACCTAAGTTTTCTTTTAAAAATACTTGTGTACCTGGCACTGCTCCCAGGCTCTCACACTTATTTCACATTTGAATGTTTTCGGTTTGTCTATGACTTACAGGTAGCAATACCCAGCTATTAATAACCCTAGAAGATGTCTGAGCATTAAATGAAATTAGGGGAGGGTATAGCAAGAAAAAAACCCAATCTGTTCCTGTAATGAAATTTCATATCTTCAAATAGCATTAAATATTAGAATTTCAAAGAATACCCTAGAATAGTATTTCCTGTGTTAATTCTGAAACTTCAGCTTGCCAAGTGAAGAAATTAGCCAGCAAAAATAAAAGTCACAGCCAGCTTCATGGAAGACCATGTTAATCCTATCTTATCAAAAAGAGATAAGTACAGTTGCCAAATATTTATAAGTTTGACTGTCTCTTAAAGAGACTTTCACAAAAATAAAAAGTGGCTTAATTCCAGCCTAAAACACATTTTAGAAAAAGAAAAAAGCTGTTTCACCATACAGTCTCTAGTGTTAACAAGATGTAGCTGCATCTCCTGCAAAATCAGAAAGAGAAACTTCTGTGTGTGTGTATAAACACATGTATAATATATACATGTCTACATATTTGTACATAAATATAGAGGGATAAAATATATACCTACACTGAAACACATGGCAATGGTAATAAAACTAAACCATCAAAATTTACTCCAACTTACTCCAATTAATAACTGTAAGGTTTGGACAATGCCTTGCACCTATTGTAAGAATAGACAGTCCAGTATCAGCAGTTCTCACAGATCTACAAAATAACCATTTTTTCTCTATTTTGCTAGGGAATGACTAAGAAACAGAGCAAATATTGCACTTGTTCACTCATCTGAAACTACAGTGCTTTCCATTCTGCAATTATCACTAAGCCTTTTTGTTGGGAGTGCTGCAGAGGTATTTCCACAGCTGCAGACTGTATTCACAACTCTGGACAATGATGCGCACTGACTCATTGCACTGACTCGTTCTTGTGCTTTCAAAGCCATGCACATAGTTGAAGGGTTTCAGTCTTCTTGCACAACTCATGCCTCAGTTATACAGTCCTCAACTTTGCCTAAGAACATAAAATAGGTAAGTCATAAGCCACTTACACTCACTTTGTTACCTGACTATATCCCCACGAATAAACTGCAGGTGTACAGCATCTTATGTGATCTTAGGTGTGGTATTTACAGATGACTTTACAAAGATATTTAGTGGCTTATGAGCACAAGTTGTGCTGAGGGTAGAACGACCTGCACTCCTGTGACACGAACCTGAAGTTCCCACTTCCCTCTGTCTCAACAAAATAAGAAAATCCTAAAACGAATTTCATGTATGAGCATTGGTCCAATTTACCATATCTTGTTAAAGTTGAGAAGGAATGTGATGCAACTGTGAAGAGTAAAAAGGTAAGTTCAGATGAAGACAAATGGGAGCTAAGCACTTCACCAGATATCTTATAATGAAGAAAGTGTCAAAACCTCTGCCCGAAATTTGTTCTGTTGAGATTAATAGAACATGTCATTGTTTCCAAGGCTAAGACACATTAGAAATTTTATTAGGAACTCCTTCTAACAAATGAGAAATACGAGAGCAAAACTGTTATTTGAATGTCACTGATTCTTTAGGTTTAATACATCTAATTTCCCCTTTGTCTTAGCAATGCTGCTAGTTGAACTGTCTGCAGCATTATACAGTGCCCGAGCACAAACACAGAAGAGCCAGTGGTTTGCAATGGAAATGAGATTTCATAAATCAAGGGAATACAACATTGCCTGTTAGTGGAAATCGGCCTCTGCACTATTTTAAAACAATATTTTCCAGAATACTTTAACACAAGCAGCAAATGATTTTATCAGCAGTGTTAGCAACAGTTATTCTTTTATATACTGTTGGTGTCTTTTCATATCTAACACATAAAAATATATAGTTCTTCCCTTCTTCTTTCAACAACATTCTTTCTGTATGTATTAACATTTTTATCCAACAACTTAACTTTTAAGAAACCTTCTCCCTTGTTTGATTGTGTAGCTTTGCTGTTAAATATGTTTGCACTCCGTGTTGATTTCCTTCATGCAAAGGCTCTGGTTTTATTTTTAGTGTCTTATATAATTGTTCACTAATGCCTTATTACAGCTGAACACCTGTAGCTTCAGTTATCTTATAAATGAGTTAACAAGGAAAAACACCCCCCCCGGGAAGCTTGCATTATATATCTGAACCAGGAGAATTATATGATTTTATACCTCCTCAAAGTTAGCTGTTCTTTGGGTCCAGCATTTCAAGCTGTTATTCATGCTTTTTGGCAAAGAGGAGAGAATCAGATTAACACCAAAAAGAATGAACATGGCAAAATGAATTCTCCTGAAGGAAGCTTCTGCAAAAGCTCATGACTTTGAATATGTTAGTCCTTAATAGAGATGATGAAAGTGTCCTTTTCACAAGCTTGGCATTCTGCTCTGCAAACAGACAAGAAGAGATATCATCCAAGAACCATCACATTATTTGCTTGCAGTTGTTCATTCTTTAAAATACTGATGCAGGCAGTTGCAACAGGTTTCTTTGCTGCCTCTACAAAGCCTTTATTAGCAAGAATATTGCCAGGCTCCACAGCTAGCAGCAATCAGCCAGTGGGTTATTTGTACGAGGCAGTTTTGGACCGGGTTAGATAAGCAGTCCTACTTGCAGCTGAGCCTACTAACCACCCAGAGTGTCTCATTGCCCTCACTCCTCTCCCATGGTAGAATTGCCACTCCTCCAAATTGTGCTGGTTTGAGCTGGAGT
>NW_008662129.1:0-7406 GCF_000695815.1 Acanthisitta chloris
CCTGGGGCGGGGGATGCTGCGGGTCCCGGGGGATGCTGCGGGGGTCTCTGCCCGCCGGGGCTGTGGCCGAGGGTCGGTGCCTGTCGCTCTCGGTGCGCTGTGCTCCGGGGCCGCGCTGAGCTGCCTCGCAGCCCCTTCGTGTGCTGCCGGTGTTGTGCTGTGTAATTCTGCTCTGTGTGATTGCCGTTCTGTGTAAAGAGCGAGTAGAGAGGATCTGCCACAAGGAGATAAAGCTGCTCCGTGGCAGGTTATGTGTCTGCAGGAGTTATTTCGGTCTCTGTTAACCTGTCACAGTATTGTCCGTGGCCCTGACATCCTGACACTGCCATCCGGTCCCTGCTCAGGCTCCTCACGCTGCGTTTGCAGCTCTCACAGTTCTGTGTCAGTGTCTGCTGCCAATTCTCACATGGTCTGTTTCCCCTTTCCCCTGCTGTCAGCGACTGCTGCCTCCTCACAGCCGAATATGCCTGCACAGGTTGACACAGCAAGTCCCCAATCCATATAAAATAAATGCCCCCTTTCTTTTAATGCTGATTAAATTAATTTTTGACTGAGCAATAGCATAACTGCATTGCACCTGTGACCCATAACTGCAGGGTTACTACAGAGCCTAATAGGCTCAATTAAAACCATTTTAGTATGCAAATCTCACCCTCTGCTTTGGTCACTCAGTTGCTTTTTGCAGTTGTGTGCTCTTTTAGATTGGGGATGATGCAGAGTGGACACCAAATTTTGGACAGGGAGGGTTGGTAAGAGGAAGGCTTTAATGCCATGATTGTAGTCTAAGAACTGTGTGTGAAACATCAGCCTGAGATTGTCTAGTATCATATTTCCAAACAGTGTGATCTCTGGTTGTCGCAGAAACTGTCTTTAGTTCCACCTTTGTGGAACTTGTGGTTGGTGTTGTGAGGTTGGATGATGTTTCTGTGCTGTAGTTCTCAGACCCATGTGTCTGTTTCCATGCAGTGTGCCAGTGCTCCTCTATTCATGATGTGTCCTAGTCACAGGGTTTCCAGCTTGCCTAAAGAAATCGATAACTTCTTCGTGTGTGTTAGGGTTAATTAAAGTAATAGACTGAAGGGATTTCACTAGTAACTTCCCTGCAGCTGAATTTGGCTTTTCAGTGCAGATTCTTGGTGTGTTTTTTTTGTCTTTCCAGTGTGATGTTGTAAATCTTCCAGTTCTTAACCTTACCAACATTTTCCGTTGGAATTAATGATTTCTTGTGTAAGCTAATGTGCTGTAATAACTGAGATAAGCTGAATTTTCTTAACCTAAGTGCCACCTACCTAGTCAGTGTTACATTTAATTGTGCTTCTATTCCAAATGCTTACCCACAGCTGAAATCTGACTCATGGGTGTGTAGTTAACAAAGCATGTGTTTCTTTTTTAATATGGGCCTGTATTCATCTATCAGTGATAATTAATAAAAACCCTTGTCACCTGCCTTACAGGTTAATTTTCTAGTTCATTACTTCGACATTGAGGTGATTTTTATATTGTCTCTCCAATTTCAGTCTATTTAGCTTAACTTCTGCTCGTGATTCAGATCCAGTAGTTTCCATTTCTGTCTGTGGCCATGAGAGTTTTGCTCCTGTGTCCTGTACAGTTGTTGCTGGACACATTAGGTTGGTTTGAGGGCTCACACGTAGAGTGTCTTCACCTTGTGCTCACTGATGTCACATCTAAGTCCCTGGTGTTTCTCTCTGTATCTGAAGAACCCATTCACACTCTAATTTATTTGTGAAGTCTATCTTAGCTTCCACGAGTTCTTACTTTAGCCCTATACCTTTGTTACCTATCTTTATTTTTGATTAAGCTCTCTTTTCTTTTAGGCACTCTTCTTTATAGAGAGGAGCTTCTTTTAGGTTTCGAGGCCTTCCCATGTGTGTGTGTTTTGCCTGTGCCTGCAGTGCGAGTCCCAGATAATTTCAGTGTGTTTGACACCAGTGCCTTTGACAGCACAGTTCTTCATCTCCTTGCTCCACTTGACTTCGCTTACTTTGCTGATACAGTAGTAATTTTCCATTCAGTTTAAAATTTTGGTTAAATATAACCTGCATTGCATTTTTCCATTTTCAGGCCAGTTGCAGTTAATCCTTCTTGAGCTGAGAGACACTGAGATTAAATTTTGTTGATGCTTAATACTGTTGCTGAATCAAACATGTATTTTTAAAGTCATAATGTTGCCTTCATATATGTGAATCAGCTTTATTTTGTTCCTTACTTAAGCTTCCTTTGAAACACATTCTAATGCAGATTTCTTACACAGATTTCACCGTTTTCTTGATGTGAACAGTCATAAAGTAGAGAGGACAATAGAAGGGTAAGTTTTATGCCTATGTGTTAGTAATGCATTTGTTCTCTTCTTTTTGAAGCATTTTTGATACTATTTTTGTTATTAGAATACATGAAAAATTGATAATTCATTCTGACCTTGGAAAAGCTGCGAGCTGGAAAAGGCTAACAGAAAAATTTCTGAACTTGCCACTGCCAAGTATTGAAGAAACAAAGGTATGTATGTTGCAATTCTCTTGTTCCTTATTTCCATCACTCTTGCATTGACACTGAGGATGGGGAGATCAGAGATCAGTTGTAATGTGTTGGAAATTTCAGGTGGCTTAGCAGTGAACTTTGAAGCTGCTGTTCAGGTCATGGATTTTTGGAAATGAAAATGCATTTATCGTCTTTTCAGGGTTTCAGCATGTGCAGCTTCATGACTTAAAGGACATCATCTCATTGCAGAGCAGATGTTTTGGGGCCAACATGGTGCAGATGTTGTGCCTGGGATCTAGATGAGCCCAGATTCCTGTCTGTACTAAAACAGCAATGAGCTGAGCAGTTCTTACTCTTTGTCCAGGTTTTTAACCTGGATGTTTTGGGTTTAGTGCTTCCAAATGGAGTGCTCCTGCCCTGTAGCTTCTTTATTGAGACTGTGTCTGTGTTTCACCATTAATACACTTTGTATCAGATCAGTTTAGGATATGGATCAGATGGATATGACACAGTTGTCTCAGTTAGACATTTTCCACTGTGGTAGTATCATAGGGAATTTGAGCTGTGTAAACTGAAGGTTCTGCTGTTGGGAAATTAAGCTTGTTATTCAAGAGGGGATGCTCCATATAATGATGTTCTTTAGTTGGGCTGTGAGTTGTAGTCCCATTTTGCTTTTCATTCAGCTGATATTTACCTTTTCTTGCACTGTTTTAGCTTCTTTCATATTGGTGGGGAAAACCCCAGAACCCTCAGTAGTTTACACATATCTTCATTTATTATACTGTGCCTTCTGGATTTTTGAAAGTGTACCTTTAGTTGTGTTTGTTTTGAGAGTGGAACAAAATTAAAACCAAATAAACTAGACCAAACATCCAAGCAAGCACTTAATATTTGAATGCTCAACTATCCTAAGATTGTTTTTCCTTTTTAAAAAACGAAACTTGGGATGTAGCTGGGGGTAGATCATATCTCATATTAGGGAAGTTAAATGGCACTTAGTTTTTAGCAGTGGCACATAAATGGGAAGATTATCTATCAGTTTCTATGACTGGTAAGTGAAACACCACTTTGCACGTGGGATTCTGTCGATGACCTACTGGTTTTCTTTGACAAACACTTGCAGAGCCAGTAATGTTCAGTAGGAACATATTATAATCCATATATACCAGGTGAGTATGGTGCTGCTTTATCAGAAATTTGAATTACTTTTCCTAAAATGCAAGTGGATCTCATTCCACAACTGCTTTGTGAGCATGTTACATGTGTGTGTCAGCACATGGGATGCAGATAGCAGAATCTCCATGTGTAGATAGGAACTGGTCTGCTGAAGAGCTTTGGGAAGGTAGAATCAGGCCAAAGAAAAGTCTTTCTGTAGTAAGGAATGGTTGTGCAGATTGGTGAGTACATATTAGGGAGTAGACCATGGCACAAATCTCTGGCCCATGTTCTAGCCTCTGTTTCACAGCTGTGTTAGTGCAGTGCTGGAGGTAAAGGTTCATCCTTTGTGATGTGCATAGAATTTCAGATGTGAGAAGCAAATGTGAACGTGATGTTAAAATGTAGTGATTTTAGCTCACTTTGTTTTAGCCTCTGTTTGAAATAATCAGCCCTGTGAATAAGGGAACCTAAGGCTTGGCTTTCTGCAGGGCCATTGTCTGTGTCCTTCCAGGTCACCCATGTTAATGTAGCTGTCCGTGATCCCTTGTCCTGTGGTGACTTCTTCCTTTCACTTGCATCTTTTCCATATTCTCTGATTACAGCTCAGTAGGAGACAGCTTATGCTGTGGCTACTTTTGAAGTATTTGTCTGCTGATTTGTATGCTAATAGGCAGAAGAAAATGGGTAACATTCAAAATCATGCTGCAGATGTTACTTTCATAATTCAGGGCTGGGGAATGGGAACTAATGGGGAACATTCCTGCAGATAATAGACTGAGTTGTTCATAACCAAAAGCTTTTAGACAACTTACAGACTTGCTTTTTTTAATGTTTTAAAGACAGATACACACTATGCCATACTATCCCTTCTGTTGTGTTTGTCTGATTCTCCATCCAACACCACCTATGTGGAGAAACCAAGAGTCAAAGAAGTGGGTAAGTTTACAAGATTAGTTTATACTGCTAATGAAAGATGCAATCTGTTAATGCAATCTGATAAGAAGGACATTTTTCCTCTCCATTTTATTATCTCCTTCACATTGCTTTATTGCTTGCCTTTTTATGATTTTTACATTTAAAATAGCTTGCCAATCTTTCCCCCGTTTATGTTACATCACCTAATTAAGTTTTCCAGCCACCAAAGTACCTTGGGAACTCTCTTTGACTTGTACCACAATCACTTCGTAACGTTCTCCACCTGTTCAGCAGTGCTTCCATGCTCAGAGACAGACAACAGGTTTCTCTCCTGAGTCTCTGTCTTGCACCTCAATAGCAGATCTGTTGGACCAGCTTTGGTGATGTAAATTGCTATGTTTTCCCTACGTTCTCAAGGAAGGGAGATGCTTTTGAAGGTTTCCAGAGGGAGATCCCAGCTGTGTGCTTTCTGAGTCGGGCTGTGTCACGCAGTGCCTGAACATGAGGCTTGTGCTTAAGTTTGAGTGGATACCATCCCCCATTTGTTTACACTGTTGTATCATAGACTGAAAGAAGAATATTTCAGACTAACCTACAGAAAATCTTGCATCTTAAGATTCCTTTTTGAATGATCTCTGCACATTCCCTCGGCGGTGTTTTGAATGCACTTTCAGCCCGTTCCAGGAATGTGAATATGAAGAGGTTATCTCAAACAACACTAATTACAGTTGAGTAAGCTTCATGTTTTAGATATAATATATTGTGATTGTTATTTTTAAAGTATTGCACTCACATCATGGATATGTGGTGTCTTTTTTTGGAGAGTAAGTCAGTTCTTGTCCTGTGTTGTTTACAGTCCAGGATCCTCGTGCTTTTGTAAATGATACATTTAGAATGTTTCCATTCCACTAGTTCCAGCTAAATGGGGCTAGTCACAATGAGTGATATGTTGCCTTCCTGCATGTTTTTCAGGGATGATGCAGATAAATGTGCTGATGGCACACTGGGTTGCATATTTTGAGTGTATAAGCAGTAAAATTGAGAATTAGTAAGGAAGGAATATACATGGTTGATATCTCATAATCTACACATCATGTTGAAAGTGCATAAGTGTTAAAGGAATAGTGGTGTAACCTAAGTGGAAGGGAATGCCTTTTGTTTTAGGTTTAGAGTATCAAGGTGATTTTAACTTCTGAAGTGTTTTTAGAGGAAAAGAAAGTCCGAGGTATGTGATACTTACTATTTGTATATTTACACTTCTCTTAGAAAAGGAAGAAGAATTTGATTGGGGAAAGTATCTGATGGAAGGAGAAGAAATTTACTTTGGCCCTGGGGTAGATACACCAGTAAGTAATTTCTTAAAGTAAAAAACCCAAACTATATGAACTGGTTTGAAATATGTTAGAGACCTGTTTGAGCTGTGCTAGTCTGTATGCTCTGCGTGGTGATTTTTGCAGAGTTCCCCAGTACATTGCTTAATATTATGAAATACAAACCCAAGCAGAATAACAGTAATGCAAATGCTCTTCTCTTTCCCCATGTGCTGTTTTAATTATGCAGTTAGACTGTCTGCTGACCCTTGCCTCCTCCTGATCAGTACTTGCTGCTGTTCATGCTCTTTTCAGGTCTCTCATTTGCCTGGTTATTAATGTTCTGTTGCAGACATGGCTGTGAATGTAGAGATGGTCAGGACACAGCATCTGTGGCGATAGCAAAACTTTAATTCCAGATTTTTTTCACCATTTCTACAGTACTTCTTGTACACTCTTTTTCACACATGGTGCACACACCGTGTTAATTACCTATTGGTCAGTGATGTGATAATGCTTAATTTGTTGTTAGCTGTTAACACAGTTGTTTATACATGCCCTCATTAACTATCCCAAAATATTCTCTTCTTACCGACCTCTTCTTCATTCCTCTCAGGATGTTTCCCTCGTTATTCTCACGGACACAGACTAATCACCCTCTTTTTACAGTTCTTTCTCAAAACATGTTTTTACCTCGTTAGTCTCACAGGTGCAGACTTACCTCCTCAAGGTCAATGTTCTCATTGTGAGGCCTTCAGCCCAGCTGTGCCTTCAACATGTATCACTTAAATCAGCCTCTGCTAGACAGTTATGTTAGTCTTAGTGTCCTGAATTTACTTTCTAGTGGAAGAAAGAAGAGAATAGTATGTTTGGCTTGAATTAAGAATTGAATGTAGCTTTGTCTGTTTTATTGTACTGAAGTATACTGAGGTTTGTTGCACTTAATAGGATTGGTCTGGAGAAAGTGAAGAGGAAGAAGACACACAGCCTTTGAGCAGGGAGGACTCTGGTATTCAGGTAGACAGGACACCTTTAGAAGACCAAGATCCAAATAAGAAAGCAGTACCTAATGCTTCCTGGAAAGGTTAGACTAACCTCTAACTCTTTTGATTTAGTGATGCGTACTCAAATTTAGCGAGCTAATGCAGCTTTATTATCCTTTAGTGAGATATTGTGTTCCAGACTTACAATTGTAGTTAAAAAGTCACCTTATTGTTCACTGCTGTTTGGTTTATTTATAACAGTAAAAAGCAATATGGAATGTTTGATCTGATTTCTGTTACTGCTAATGGAGAAGAATTCTGTTTATTTCTGTGGAAGTCTAATGGAATAGTGGAATAGTCCAATACAGAAATGAAAACTTGCACAGTAAACCTAGCATGTGGTTTTATGGATATAATGTGCATTTTTATTATTAAGTATCAGAATGTTGAGGCAAACTTTGGTTGACAGCAGAAACAGTTGACCCAGTTCTGTAGTTAAAACACTAGTGGCTACTCTTAGAACTGTAGAATCAACCAGGTTGGA
>NW_008662130.1:0-25578 GCF_000695815.1 Acanthisitta chloris
CCAGAAACTTCATGAATATTTATGAACAAAGGATTCCAAATAATTCTCAAACACCCCATTCTAAAAATGCAGCATTTAATCTGATGTGTGTAATGGTTATAGTTTGTGTCATAAATTGTTGCAATCAACTTAATTAAATATACACTATAACTTGAGTAAGATGGTTCCTGTTTATTCTAAAACTAAATATACTGCAGCCATTAGTGTACTGGTTAGATTTTTAAGACCATATTTCCCTTTTCAGTGTAAAATGGTAATGCAGGAGAGCATTTTGCATTGTCTTGCAGCCCACAGAATGCCAAGGCCTACATTTCACTTTAGCATGGGCAGTCTCATTTCAGGCAGTGGGAATACTTGCATATTTTAAATTTAAGCAGATTCATGGCTTAGCTGTTCGCATATAATTGTCAGAACATAAATTAAAACACTAAAAAATTTCCTGTTAAATTTTTTACTTCTGCCAAAACTGGCTATCAATGCAGCCTGCTGGTCACAACTTTGAACTTAACCCACACTAGATACCATTGCTTTTAGGCTCAAGATTTGTTTCAGATGCATGTACAGGAAAGACTTGCTCAAACCCTGATCCACTGCTATGCAATATGCAAAAAAACCCAGAAAACAAAATACAAAAACAAAAACAAAAAAAAAAAAACAAAAAAACCAACACAAACAAAAATAAAAACACAACCCTGATGCCTTAAGGAGCAGTTTATGCTCCTTAAGCCCCCAATTCTGGAGAGCATCCTGTCCCAAGGAAAGTAGGCCCACAACACTTCCCAGAAAACACTGAGTGAGCAGTAGTTATAAACACAAAAAAGACATATTTTTTTTTTCAATTCTGCACCGCCAGGGAAGCAACCTTGTGAACACACCTGGACAGCCCATTCTCAGGGTAATCTATATTAAAACATCAATCAAATGAGTCTCTTACTTACTTACCAAAAATGTTGATTTGTTTTTAAATAAAGTAACCCTTCAGTGCAGTTTTACTTACTTACCAAAAATGTTGTTGATTTGTCTTTAAATAAAGTAACCCTTCAGTGCAGTAGCACTTAAAGCCCAGATAAGATTTTGAGTTGGAACATATTATCACTCAATAAGAACTACACTAATCATGGTAATTAAGTCTCTATTTAAACAATTATTTTGGTATTAAAACTGTTTGCCACAGCCTTAGCTTCAATACTATTAATCCACTGCGAAGTTCCTTTTATTAAGCAAGAACAAAACTTTTGTTGAGAAACTTCTTAATCACATGGCCAACATTTTGGTTCTAATGCTGACGTTTAAGCTCTTAACAAGAAAATCTGTTTCATTTACTTTGGCTAACAAGGAGACTTTTGACACTGTTACACTGCACTGCACCAAGTGTTCTGCTATGAAAACACAGAGAATTCAGTTCACATTAGAGCCACATACACTTGAACAATCCCAGGGAAACCTGTGGTCCTGTACAAATGCAAATAAGGAAAGAATGTCCACAATTTTGCATTTCTCCATAGAAAAGACTGTGTGGCTCTGCTGAGGCCACAGTGATGCATCACACACAAGTCAGGGCTGAAAACACAACACCAATTTGTCCATCAGTGTAGCTCAGTGTTACTGTGCCCAAGGAGCAATACACAAGGCCTATTTAAAATCATCACCATGGATCTTTCCTTGTTTTCCTGTCCTTGATCTAAGTTACAACAGACAACATAATGTCAAAATTGTAACTAAGACCAAAAAGGAGGCAGAAATCAGAAAGCATTTTGCTATCTGAGTTACTGACTTTCCAGCCCAGTCTTTCTTCCAACCCACGCAGCGCATTAAAAGTGTATTCCTTAAATACTGATCAGTTCTGTCTGTAGTTATGTTCTTATTACAAGATTACTGCAATAAGCTTTTCCACATTGAATTTCACCTTCACTGAATGAAAATTAGTCACACACTAAACAGCATCCAAAATTCAGAGGTTATGAAGACTTTAAAGCTGAATGGAAACCCTGTTGAAGTCTTTTGGTTCATTACCTCCTTTTCTCTTGCAGTGCCTGCCACATGCTTTGGATAAATTTAGCCACATATCTTCAGTAAATTTTTCCATTTTCAATGTACAGTAACAAGTAATATTCAAAAGACTAAACTGGTTACACCTCCATAAGTTATGACCTTAAAATGCAATAACTATTTAGTTATATTACCTTTGGTTGCAGCTTCTGACTTCTGTCTCATGACTTCTATTACATGACCACAAGGTAGAAGGCAGCAGTATTTTTAGTATAGCATATGTACACAATTATTTACACCCCCAGCCTATTGGAGAGGTCTTTATTAAGCATGAAATGCCATTCAGAAAGAATTAAAACAGAATTTTCTAGTGGGAGTGCAATATGTGCAAGGACAATGAAAAGCAGAAAGAACATTTGTTTTATTACAGGTGTCATTAATAGTCAGGTGTAGTCACAACCTAATTCATTGTGTGTTGTGAGTAAACTAACCCCTGAGGAGTCCTGTTACAGTCAGGTGCAGGCAGGGCAAACCAGAGGGCTCAAAGAATTCTACACGTTAAGCAAAAGTGAAGTTGACAGACACCCAGCATTTCAATCAAATCCAAGATGGAAAAAGAAGAGACATTCCTCCTTCCTAAATCTTCTGTAGAATTTGCTTATGTGTATGGACTACATTCCTAACACTTGGGGGAAATAAATGAACTGTTAAACTATGGAAACCCAGTGCTAGTTGAAAATGAGGTTAGCTCAATGTCAAAACTAGTTTGCAATATTTTTGGTTATAACTACAGAAGAGGAGGAGTAGGACAGGACAGGACTAGAATGGTTCACTTGGAGGAGACCTACAGTGACCATTTAGGCCAACTGCAATATGCTCTCCCAGCAGACCTGGAGACTGAAGGTGCTTGGTAGATGATGCATCAGTCATTAAACCTTACACACCACCACTGTTTTCCTTTAATAAAAATACTTTTTCATCATGGCGAGTAATTTCAGGCTTCAGCAACTTGCATCCTCACTTCCAACATCCCTAGCGATAGATCTAATTTCACTTTCAAAAAGCAGCACAGTATGATGAACCTCCACAGAAAAAGGTATTTGAAACAGAAATCTTCGGTTGCGTTTGGATCATCACCATCTCCAAAAAGGAATGATCCTTGCAGGGAGGAACACAGCAGGGGTTGGAGTTCTCATACTGCACAGAGCCCTCGGAACAGCAACCTGCAGGCGACCGCTCCGTCGCATTGACAGTGTTTAACTGATGAAGCTTTGCCACCTCTAATGAAAAGTGTTAATAAGCAGCAGAATGGGAAAGAGAAAACTTTGAGAAAATGGTATCGTTCAGGTGTTACTGAGGGGGAAAGCGATTGTGAGTGTGACAGATGAAGTCATGGGGGGTAGCACAACAGTAAAACTGTTACTCCTATATTCAGATGTTTACAATGCTCCCAAATTCCAAATCTGTAAATCTCAAAATAGAAAGAGTCATGGATCTGTCAAATTGTGCTTTGCCAGCGTGGGGAATGACATCAGTATGACTCAGTGCACAAGCCGAAGAGGCAGCAAGAGAGCTAAGAAAGGGAGACAGGAGGGGAAGAGCAGCCACTCAGCAATCCTCCTGCTCTGCACCACTGAAATCATTGACACATCTATGTTCCTGTGCCTTCATTTTCAAATGGAGAGGACATGCTATATTTAGCTCAAATCTTCCCTTGTGACACATTTAAAAGGCTTGGTGGCAAGCTCTATGGAAAAGCAGTGCAATTAGGAGTTAAAAATCTCATTGCAAAGGGTTTGTGAAAATATCTAAGCCTGAAATTGCATGTTATGGATAAATACATTTCGTTTAGAAAACCCAATTGGCTCATGTTAACCTTGTGAACTGATTCTATACAGAATTAATCTTGCTGCATAATCCCATGCTTCAAAACAATCTTGAAAACAATTCATTTTCTAGATACCATATTTCCACACTACATGGAAGCCATAACCAAAGCTATCTCCCAAAAAAGGTTCTCCTGACTGTATATACACTGACATGATTCAACTTTTCTTATACTATTTTTACCCTAATAATAATAGTATAATTCCACCTCTGGCAACCACCTTATGAAGCATGTTTTTCCTTTTAGTCTTCTGTTGTGCTGTTTAGACACCCTGGAGCCAATACAAAACCCCTACAATTAATTACACAGGGAAAAGTTGCAACATAAACACAGGTTATTCTTCAGGAGAAAGCAAGAGCAGTGTTAAATTAAAAAAACAAGATCCAATGACCATGGCTAAAATACCTATTACAATGTACACATCACTAAAACTGTGTACATTGCAACAGCTGAGCTGTATGGAGTCCAGCCCTGACTAAACTCAATGCAGGAGAATGCTACCTTAAACATCCCTCTGTACCACAGCTGCAAATAACCTCATGCCTTCGTTAACACGATGGCTAGCTGAACGAAATCACAAAGGAGAATCCAATTTGAAAAGACAACAGATATGTTCAAATGCTGTGTTTTTCTTTTTCCCACCATTCTACAGTAGGGTAAATGCAAGTACTGCACAAACCAAATAGACTCAGCTACCCCCAACAAAGTCACACTTGGGGGGCTGTGGGTGGGAGGATGATGAGAGGCTGGAAAAGGAGTTATCTTTCCTCTCCCAGACTTTCATCAGTTTTTCCATCCCGAGTCAAAACAGAAAACTAGGACAGTTATATTTGTTTATGATCAGATAACCATAAACTAAGACTCATTGGGTTTAACAGAGATATCCCACCAAATATGAGGTTTCTTTGTTTTGTCAAGATCACGAATAGATTTTCAACTTTTTCAAACCCTTACCACCAAAATACTCTTCTTCATATAAGCCTGGATATTTTTTAATAAAAAACAAAATCATCTGCTTGAAAACAAGTTGCAGTAGGACCCAGATGAATACCCTTCCTGCTGCCATTGCTGCTGAACTCCACCTGCTCTCTGGTTATTAAAGCAGGTTCTGAGTGTGACACTCCACAAGATCTCACCATTTTTCAGACAGCAATTTTCTTCTTGAACCTCTGAGACCACTGTAAATAGTAGAGTGATAAAATGACTGTTAAAAGCCTGGGGAAGGGGAATACATATTCTCTGCTAAAACACATCCTAAAGAAGAGAAAGTAAACTGCAAAATTCTCAACTCCCCTTTTCAGATGAATCTGCTCTTAAATGCCATTTCCTAATCTCCTGTTCTCTTTTTATTCAGTTGATCTGGAGTCAGAACAGAAATAGCTAAGAGTACATATCTCAATTTTTTAACCTTTGAGATATTAATTTCTCACTCCACCTCTTCACATCTCAAAGTCACTGTAGAAAGCTGAAGAGAGAAACAACATACAGAAAATCTGGAACATTTTAATTCCCTATTGTTCGAAAGAGGCTTGAATACTCGAGCTGCACGCACCGAGTTTCTCAAACCATACATGTCTCCTGGCCATGCACTGGTTTGTCCATATTCCTAGTTACTGTTGCCTACTGAGGCACTTCATTTGAATGCTGAAGAGTATTTAATAGGCAAAACCCCAACAAAAATGAATGTACTATCAGAGGGACAGGAGGTCAGTGCAAAAACTGGAGCTGCCCAGTTGCCTGGAATACCACTTCCCTTAAGAACTCCTTACAGGACTTCACAGGAATTTCACCTAATTATTTACAAGAAAAAATGAACTGTTACACAGGATGAAGCCAAAGCTCCATCTGATTCCAAATATTTTCTCTAGCAGTTTCATATTTTATCTAACTTGTGCAATTATTATCCCCTCTCTTGTAAACACAGAAAACTCATGGGGATTCACAGAAATTATCATTCAGGAGATTAAAAAAGAATCAAACTAAAACAAAAGGAAGGACCTTTCCACACAAACAAAATCATTAAATTGTGAAACTCTGTTGCAAAGGCCAAAAGCATAAATGGTTTATGGAAAAAAATCAGGGGAAGTAAGTTCATTGGTGACTAGATGAGCAAGTCAACAGCGTAGCTTGGAAAGCCTCTGGCTGCCCAAGCTCTGGGAAGTTCAGGGGATTCACCAGGGAAAGCACTGCCCTGTGCTTACCCCTTCCTAACACTATCTGTGCTGGCCAGGAACATGCTGAGCTTGTTGGATCTAATATACTTCTTCCTATGACTGAAAACAGCAACAAGGAGTCTGCAGCTCAAAGGGCTGAAAACTTACTTCATTTTATTCTGTCCCAGGCCACAGTTTTCCCCACCACGTTCTTGCCAGCATTAGCCTGTATAGTGATGTGTGAGCAGCCAAAGGTTTAGAAAGGCCTACATGGTCTTTCACAAGGCTCTGCATTCAACCTGTTTCTCTGAGTACAAAACCACCTAATGGATATAGATTCAAAAATATTTCTATGGGTGGAGCATTTGGGCAGTGCAAGGCAATTCACATCCTGAAACACAGGAAAGAATTCTCCCTACACCTATTTAAGTTGACTTTATCAAACTTGTATGAACACCTCTCAAAGCAATGGACAATAACTAAAACACTTTTAGAGGTGTCCATACAAATAGGCTGTACCAAGCTATGCTGCCAACTTAACTTCCTAATATCCTTGCAACCATTTTGCTCAGAGAAGATTTAAGTGAATGCCACGTTCACATGTACCAACATCTAGTACTCCCCACATCACCTCCTCATATCAATTCACTGAATCACGAGGGAGTTGGGGTCAGCAGAGACCTCTGGGGACCATCCAGTCCAAATCTGTACCCAAAACAGGGTCACAGAGCAACCTGCTCAGGGCCATGACCACCTGGGTTTTGAATAACCCTGAGCAGAATTTCCAGTATTTCAGTTTGTACCCATTGTCTCTCATCCTGTCACTGGATACCCTGAGAAGAGCTTGGCTCCAGCTTCTTTACTTCCTCATCAGGTATTAATACTACCAATAAACATCCCTGAGCCCCAGCTCTCTCAGCCCCTCTTACATGCTCCAAATTACTTAATTGTCATCACTGTCCTTCATGCATGCCCATGTCCTTTCTGCACTGGGGAGCCCAGCACAGGAGCCAGCACTCTGCACACTCTCAACCTGCCTGCAGCTCTTCCTCAGGTAGCCCAGGATGCTCTTCCTAGTACTGCCCCACCTTCCTCACACCATAGTCCAGTCAAAACTCAGCAAACCTAAAAGAATGTAAAGATACAGTTTCCTATCAGGCTTCACTGCCTGATCCCACACTAAAAAGACAGTGGTCTCAGGTGCCTGTCTCAGCTGTCTCATCACAGCAGTTTGTGTGGCCAGGCTAAAAGGACAGTGGTCTCAGGTGCCTGTCTCAGTTGTCTCATCACAGCAGTTTGTGTGGCCATCTCATCCCCCAGCAAGTACTGCTGAGGCTGAGCAATGTGTCTGGACAGGAGGAAGGGAGCAGCAAACCCTTTCTCAGGCAGAAAGCTTACAGCAGGTCTCATAAGATATTTAAACCTCCAGATGATCTATTAAGGTAAAAAAATCAAACACCAGCAACAACTTTTAACATCCCCAGAAGACAGACTATTCAACACAGAAAGGAGAAATTACTTCTACATGCTATTTTACTGCTCCCATAAGCTACTTATAATGTAGCCCTACAATACCACACAGTACAAAAATACACTAGCCCTGTCTTAAAAACAATTAAATAAATAAAATATAAACCAACTCAGTAGCCTCCAGGCACTCACATTAGAAGCCTCAGGTTCTCCATCACGGTCCTTTATCCAAAAATGCTCACACAGACACAAGCACACCCCTCTTTCCTGCTTAGGAAGACCCTCTCTGGGAGCAGCCATCTCTCTCTTACCTGGACACTTAAGTCCCATTAGTGTCACGGTGCTTCCCTGCACCTCTTTTGCATTAATTCTAATGATTAATGGCAATTGGTAGTGAAATATCAATGCTGTCAAACAGATCTATTACTCTTTCTTGAAGCTGCACTGGGAAAGATGATTTCCAGCTGTTTCAGTGCAGATAGTTTTTAAAACCAAGCTCCCCTAGCCAGCCAGCTCATCAGTCAAAACACACCCAAGAGCAGCCTTGAATCTTAGGGGTACAAAAAGTGGCTGCAAGAAGGCAGGTGGCAAAAAAAACCAAAAAGTAAATCCAAACTCTTAATTCCAACCTTCCTCTCCCCCAATTTCAGCTGAGTATCTGTATTTTTCTCGTAGTTTGAGTCTCTGATGAGTATTTGAAAGCTCAAAATTGGGATGTTCCTAAGACTGCGTGCTACTTCTTAATTTCTGAGCAGAAAGAGTTTAGCAATATAGTTGGAATTAACAAAAAATGGGATGTTGAAAGAAAAAAATATAACTGCACTGGGGTACAAAAATACACTGACAAAAAGAGGAATATTCAAGAAATAAGTTTGATAAAACCATTATTTTTAAAATGCCATTTGCCTACAGAAATACCAATAAAATGATGACCCTCATGAGAGCAGCAGGTCTGCTCTTCAAATTTTAAAACACAGGGAACTAAGGAGTTGGCCCAGCAACAGAGAGTCTAAACCAACCTGGAGCAAAAACTCTAAAATTTAAAATTTTCAATTTGCGCTCCCTCTCCCAAATTTTGCTCCATGAAAACATAAATTCATACTGAAAATAGAAAAATGAATACAGAAAAAAGCTGGTGCAAAAGTTAAAAAGGAATATTCTCATAAATTAGCACACTTTGAAACCTATGTAGAGAAGGTGAAGTAAAATGCCAGTGGTGGAGGGTCCAGTGCACTGTACCATCAGACACTGTAAATTGTCCTGTAGTGTCCAAAATTCTCACTGTTTCTGAGCAACGAGTTACACTAGCATATCACAAATAATCTTCCACTGGGAAACCTCCTCTCTATAAAATTTTTTTTCTTTTTTTTGTTCACAGGATATTGACCTATAAATTGAAGAAACTAAATTAGAAAGGTATTTTTTGCTACAAACCCACATTACAGCATCCCATTCAAGGCAGCTCTCCAGGGCATTCCCAGTTCTGTGTCCTTCTGGAAAGGCAGGATAAGCTCCTGCCTGTGTGGGAAGGAGTGGGTGCTTGGTTTTGCTGCTCCTCTGCCATCAGAACAGCTCTGCCATGCAAAGACCTTCTCAGTCAGTGACCCATTCTAAAAGGAAGCAAATGTCACATTCCTGCAAGAACCTGGGGACAGGTGAGCTTACCTAGAAAACTGGCACAAGCACAGCTACTGACCTGTTAAGTCAACAAGGTCAGAAAAAGTACAAACCCCTTTGCCTGCAGGCAGACTTTGAACAGTGTCATGCTACCCCTTGGCGTTTCAAGGCATGGTCCCATGGGCCATGCTGAGGTGAGAGGGATATGGAAGTGGGTGATTTATTCTCAGATAACCTTGACCCTCTCCTTCAGAGTAAATGAAGACTCTCTCATGCAATGCAGTGCCAGATTTGGATGGGACACAGGAAGGGCACTAGCCAAATCCGTTTATTCCTGTACGAAGAATTTTAAGGCATTATTTTTAACGATCACAAATTTTCAAATAGTGCTTCCCAGCACCTGGAACGTGAACGGAAGGTATGGAAGCAGCTGAGGTAACACGAGTTGCCAAGTAATCTGACTTGGACAGGATTCAAGGCACCTAAAATTGGTCTCAATGATTTTACATTCTTGGCAGGAGAAACTTGATTAAGAAAACCATTTTTCACTAGCTACTGCTTTTAATAAATAACCTAGTACTTGTAGCCTACAGAAACTGGTATAGTGACTAAGAGTGGGTGAAGCAGCAGAGACCGGATGACTTGCTAGGAAGATATTATTAGATACCTAATGTCAGAGCAATGACTGTTATCTCTGCAAACTCTGCTCCCAAACGCAACAAGGCTCTTCTCAAAGTTCACCTCTCAGGGAGGAGCAAGAGCAGAGACACCAGCAGACCCTCCTGCTGTCCTCTGGGGAATACTAACCCACTCATCCCATTTTAAAACAATATTCAAATCATACATGGCATCGTGCCCCTCTGTTGTACCTACAAAACCACGAAGGTAGGATGGTCTGCCCACAAACACTGACTGTTCCCTCCAACATGGCCACAGGTGATCCAAACCACAGCTGCAGGGCAGCCTGGAGAGCTCCTGCTGTTTGCAAAAATCCTTCCTCTTTGACAAGGAAGTGCATGCATCTTCTCCTAGCTGACACCATCTGCTGACACCTGCCAAGTCAGAAAGAAAAAAAAAAGGCACTTGACTAGAGAGAGGAATATAATTTCGGTTCTAGGGAGAGCTTTATCTTCCCAGACATATGAAAACCTTACTGGAAATCTGAGAGCAGCAGGAGGGATAGTTTGCTAGTCAACCATTATGTTGATAGAGAACATCTGAATTTTGAGAACAGCACATAAAGCCTAAACTCAGGTAGTCTACTGGAAATAAGAAACCTGAAAATGGAACCCAGACAGACACGGACCACGGATGAAGTAAATCTTGGCAACCACTACCTCTGCACAGGACCTGTACTTTACAAGGGGTAAAACACGATACCTGCAGAGGACTGAAGGCAGCAACAGCCCAGGGTTTAGCCAGCTAGATGGCTGTGCAATGAGCCACCCATCAGGCCCAGCCTGGAGTGCCCAAATCCCCACGAGCTGCTCGGCTGCACAACTGCTGACAGCTCCTCCAGCTTCCCCTCCACTCCCCTCCTGCCCAGACCATGAACAGGGTCCGTCTGTCAGCACGTACTGAATCAAGCAGTCACTTTGGTTTCTCATCTTCCACACACAATCACGCATTTGTCTTCAGCTGGAGACATGGGGTGAAGTCAAAGTCAGAAGACTGATCTCCACGGTCAAGTGATCAAGATAATTTTAGCTCATAAACCGATGTTCGGCTCTACTTCGGCCGACTTAAGAAAATTTTTAAGCTTTTGCATCAGACAGAAGGCCAGAGAATGACAGTGTCCTCATTTCTGCACTGGAAAGTCACTCCCACCCAAGTAGCTGGGACTGGGGATGTCAGCAGCTGCCCAGCATGTCCCACCACCAGCACGTTGCCTCCATCAGGTAGATTTTTAAGTGTCCCTTGGCACTTGCAGCAGAGTTAGGTCCCTGGCTTACTTTAACAAGTTATCCAGTACTTACAATAGCTTAAATTCTACTAATCTGCTGGAGTCATTTTTGGCAAGTAGCAAAAACAGTGAATCATCCCACATTATTCCAGAGAGACTTCATAAATAAATCCTCCTATCCAAGGAGAACTTGCTGAAGGCTTTTTATATGAAGGAAACTATTTTGGTCCTGTAAATAAGTAACAATGATTCAGTCCAATAAATGAGCCATTTGCTTTTTCATGCTGATCTTTACTAGGGAATGATAGGGCTGGTACACTGCTGTACACCTCCAGAATTCATTCATTCCCCTCCAGCAAGCTACCAAAAGAGAGAGAAAAACTGATATAAATGCTCTTCCTCTACATGTTTTCAATCCGGTCCTATGTATCCTCATTTTTATTTTAAAAGTCTCCCAAGGCAGAGGTGACTCAGCAGTCATTACCTCAGACATCAACATAAAATTAGAGACGTTATAACAATTATGTCAATTAAATTAGCGAGACATCTTTAGCGATTCTGATTATAACCAGATATTAAATTTCAGACTCATCTGAATTGCAATCATCGACCATATTTACATCTTAGATGAACGCCAGATAGAAATCTCAATTAATTTGTCTATATTGTTGGAAAGACCAATTATGATCGTCAGGCACAGTGCTAGACAGTAGTGGCAAACAATCTGATTTCTTTTCAAAGAAGGAGTTTGCCAATTTCCCTCTTTCGGATGCATTTTGAGATTTGTTTGCTTATTATTTTGATGGTGGAATAAAAGAACATACACATATTTCAATAAAAGGCCTTGGTTTTCTTAAAAAAAATGTTAAATAAGCTCTCAAATCCAATAAGCCTATAATGTGCATTGCTGACAGCATATTAACTCTAATAATCAGTCTTTGTTAGCAAAGTAAGCTGTACACGTTTTGCTGAAGTATAAAAATCATTAAACAATGAGCATCTGTCGTATAACGGCGCGATACATCATGCACAAAATCTCCAGTCCATTCAGCCAGCGGTGAAGAACCTCTCCCTCTGTCTCTGATAGGATTTCTGAGCAATGAATGGAGCTTTCTCTTCAGCATAATCCTTTCCTAATTTAGTGTCAGGATTTTATTATGCAATTCTTCTGTTCTGGAACTGAAACCATTTCAAGTCTCTCTTTGCAAAAATAAAACATTAATAACTCTGTCTCATTGACATGTGAGTTTTGTAAACATTGAATTGCTTTTCTTTCCAGAAGACAATACCAACAAACACTTTCTCTTTGCCATCTAATGCCCTTATATACTTACAGCAGTAAAGAGTATCTGCAAAATTGCAGCTGGCATACAAATACCACATTGGAAGATCTGACACTCGGAGCTCGTGGAGAACTAAACAGTCTGTCAAGCCATTTAGCAGCAAATTGGATATCCTATTGTTCTAAATAGGATTGAAACAGGACCTGCATTGTTGTACAGAATTAGGAGTGACAATGCAGATTACTCAATTTTAAATGGAAGAGATGGAAATAACTGGACCTGAAACATAAAAAAAGGAATTACAGTCTCTCACCTAGAAACCCTCCATAAGCAGAGAGGGATTTTTTTCCTAATAAATACATCTTTTTGCATATACAGGTAGGTTTTCTTTACACATACACAGGTGAGGACAGAATTATGTCTGTGCTATTTTTGTACGAAACTCATTGGTGGAGAATAACTGGGTAGAAATATTCTCTCTCTGGTCATAACTTGCTGTCCCAAGAGCTCACTCCTACAAACCCCGGACACGTCACTGATCTCTCCGGTGTGTGCAAAATGCTTCAGCCACCAGTCAGGAAAACCAAAGATTTAAACACAGGGACACACCAAATGAGAGGATGGGGGACAAGCAACCTTCCACAAACACACCCTAAACCACCACCAGCAGCAACACCGCGGAAATCTTCCAGGTTTCCACACATGAAATAACTCTAAGTAAAACACACAAAAACCCTCACCCTAAAATACCACTAGTTCCAAATTTGCCAACTTCATTCCTATTTCTGTCCCCAGCATTACACAGACAAACCACTGCTCCCAGTGCAACGTGCCTGCGTGGGGAGAGCCCTGACTAACTGGCAAAGCAGGTGAGCAGAGCCAAGCAAAGCCTGGACACACTGCACTGAGTAAACCTACTTTTTGTGGTTCTTTACATAAGTTCAATTGCATAGTTTAAAGTGCATAACTACACATGAACATAATTTGGGAGAGTAAAATACTGGTTTGTTACGTGCTGTTTTAAAGGAAAAGAAAACTATTTTGACAACAGGACTCGAGAGCTGTATTTTTAGAATTCACATACGGTACAACATCTCAGCCAAAGAAAGAAAGCAGCAAAATATTTCTAAGCTGAAGTATCAGTGTATTTGTACTCCATATTCCTGACTCATTAAAATCTTAAATTGCTCAACTTCAACCTTCCACACAGTTACACAATGCTTTTTTTGCTTTTTGCATTTTCTTATCTGCAATAAAAATGCTTCATTTCATGTTCTTCCTGTATGAGCCCTAAATAACTTTCATTAAATGCAATTTTCTGCTATCACAATTTACACTGCAGTATCTTTCTGCTCAGCCTTTTTTTTAAAAAAAAAAAAAGTATATCTGGAACATCAGATCAGACCAGTCAGCTCTTTGGTTCAATATCCTATCCTGTGACAACAGGGACTTATAAATGCCATAGTGAAGCTTCAGGAAACCACTGTACAATAATCTGCTCTTGGAGAAATTTCTCCATACTACTACTTTATTTACCACTAGTTTCAGCCCCCAGGCATGGGAGTTTATATCCAGAATCTCCACCACTTTACTTGTTATAACTGAAACCTCTTTTTGCTTACTTCACCTGAGTGTTATTTCAGCTATGTTTAGTACATGTCTTCTTGGAATAATGTCACTGAACTCAGAGATTAATTTTACATTATGTGCAGTTTTTGCTTCTTTTTCTTGTTGAATTCATACACACCTTGGTGATCCCTGTGTGATGCTCCCACTGATCACAACTGGCCCCTCTCTGAGTGTGTTCTCAGGACTCAGATGCTTGGATAGATTCAAGGGATGCCTTTGAATGAAGCTCTGGCAGGATCCAGGATTGTGTGCAAGCAGATGGCACATTTGCCACCAGGCTTACCCAAGGGCTGAACTATGTATTGCTAATGAGGTCTTGTCACAGATGAACTGCAAACCTGCCCATCAGCCCTTGGCTGGATTAGCTGACCTACCCACATTTCTCAGATGCACAGAACACAAGTGCTGCCTCTAACATTTCAAATGCAACAGTAAGAAATTCAATGACTCCTAGCTCTTGGCCCTTTCCAAAATCATTCTAAACATTTAACTGTCCAATCGTGTATAAAATGGCCTTGAGGCTGCAGAACAATTGATGACATGTAAGCCATGTGAGTGAACAATATTGAACGTGATCCTTTAATGGCACAGGGTTTTCTGAGTAAGATACACCACACTTCCTATCAGGTGGAAAGAATACCTCTAATTTGGAAGTGTCCAGAACACATTTACTAACTTGTACCCAGTGTAAACAGTACACTAAAAACAGATTTTCACAAACTCAAAGTCAGATACACAGCAGCTTTTTTTGCATTAAACAAAACAAGGTAATAACAAAAATTCCTAGAGACTATCTCTCCACTTTGCTTGCTTGTGAACTGAGCCTTTAAAAGCAAGTGAAAACAAATTAGGATAATACCAAAAATGATAACACTGTATTTTGCAAACTAGTAAATATGTCAACCCCTGATCCATGTTGTGGCCTTGGATATGAAAGATAAAATGAAAGGCCTCCATATAAGGGGAAATTCAGAATTTAAGTAAATTTCACCTCACCACTGAAGGCATGCAAATGAATGTAATTAACCAGGCCTCATTAGCAACGTTAGCTCTAATTTATAGTCTTGCTTTCACTTTTTCTCTGAATCTGTTAGAGAAAAAGGTCAAAAAAGGAGGTCAAACTGAAAGCTTTTGGTCTTATATCCACAACCATTTTTTTCAGTAAAATTAAAATGGGACAGAAGTGCCATAGTTGATGACAGCCATTCCAAGAAAGTCCAAGACTCCACTGACTCTGTCTAAAGCCATGTTATAACCCCAGTTCCTTCCTGAATACAATATAACCCATCACCAGTTCATTTTGCAACAAAATGCCTAGATGTTTTAATTTCAGCTTTCACTTTTTCTATTAGAGTCCGTAACTAACAAAACTGGGGAAAAATTCTAGAGTGCTTTAAAATTCAACATTTTTTTTCGGGCTTTGATGACAAAGCTCTTGAGGACATCATGTGCTGGGTTAATTTTTGCTTAATAAAGTTATAAATCAGCTGGAAATGGATTATAAAAATTTCATTGTAATTCTGAACCACTTTAACACATCCTTTTTACAAAATTGCTTCAACAGATACTACTTCCCCACACAATGGTCAGGACTGAGAACAACACGTTGGGCCCTGCACAGGAAAAGAATCAGCACAATGCACTAGATGTTAAGTATTCCACAAGAGACCAACCAACTTCTCCTCACTATGGCATCCCAATTCCTCAGTACAAAGAGGCAATACCTCTGCAGTCTCTGCACTACTGTGATCCTTTCTCACCTCACTACTGCCTTCCAACTAAATACATGCAAGGTTTTGCAAGTCTACATCTAACTTATTTTGCTATCTTCAAAAGCAAAGTCTCACTATGACACTTGCTACAGAGAGTGTGCATGCAGCTGCTGCTTGGCAAAGCCTGAGATGGACACTAGAAATCTGCAACCGCCAGGATTTCACATTTCAGCTTTCCTTCCACTCTTCTCTAGCTGTTCTGCTAAAATAAGGCCAATATCAAAATCAGAAGCTCAGAGCCTTTTAATCAGGGAAGAAATAAAAGTCTAGTTCATTGACTTGATTAAACACAATAGGATTCTCCCTTTACAATCCTGATGGTGACACCTGGAATGAAATTTTTTCTTAATTTGGTTCAAATCAACAGAAAGCTGATTGTCCAAGACTGGTTGTGGAAACCATTATTTACACAGAGAAAAGGGATTTTTGCTGGTCAGTCCTTGCTCTTTGCATTACTTGTTTCTATCCATTACTTCTGCAGCACAGAATAGCACAAATTATCAAATAAAAAAGTTATGGTCTTTATCATCCTATGATGATGTCAATGATCATTAAGCAAGGAGAGATTTTGCATGCAGAAGTCTGTGTTTTCAAGTTCCAGTTATTATTTGGAGTGATTACAGGCTTGATCCTTGTGCAATTATTTGCTCTGTTAGGCACAAATTTTCGATGGCTTTCTCAGCCATTACAGTCAGCATTTCACTTGAAATAATGGCAAGAAAGGAACACACAAGTTCCCTCTTAAAGCAGGTGGCATCAGCACACCCAAAGCACGTTGAGTGTTTTCAGTCATCCATCCTGTGTCAGTGTCCAGACTCAGCCTTCTCCTTTCACGTGAGTAAGTGCTCCCAGGACATTTTATATCTCTCAACCTTTGCTAAAGGCTTGCAATCCCCTTGACCTCTGGACACTCTTTTCCTACCTCTGGCCAGTTCAACCATGCACCAGACAGCTACAGTACAGGGAACTTTGTTCACACCTTTCAATTCTGCAAAACACAGGCATCTAACTTTCTTCCCCAGAACTGAACCTCTCCATGCCTCCCTGATACACTCCACTATTTACTGCACTTTTACCATTTCTTTTTCAGCTAGTAATGTAACCATGAAGCTTATCCCGTGGTCTGTAGCTTGTGCTCCCCATGCAGATAAGTGACATAGCTCCAGGACCTGATCCTCACTCTGTCACTCAGATGTCAGACACAGCCAGCCTGTGCTGAGAAAGAACAACCACGACCCCAAAAGTGGCTCTCCTAGGAGAGCTTGACGTGGACTGAGACCCAGCCCTTCAGCAGTGTCACTGAGGCACAGTCCCTTTCACTGTGACCTGCCCCAGCATGGAATGGCAGAGCCTCATGACCTGCAGTCTCTACATCAGCCTGCTGAATTCTGAGCATCCAGCTCTTGGGCTTGGGCTGACTTGCAGGAGGAAGCATCCCTTGCTCCCTTCCCCTTTCCTTTGTGGATCTGCGTTCAAAACGTGAAAGGCCAGAGCCAGACATGCTATTGAACAGCCCTGAATTCATTCCATGGGTTGTAAAAGAAAGACTTTACACCATTATGCAGGAAAACAAAAGAAAAAACACTTGAAAGTATTCCTTCACTTTCCCTGGACAGAGCAAAGTAACTTACTTTGTCCCCAGGCTCCATTCAGTTCCGTCAGATAGGCATTTTCTGAAAAAACAGCCACCTCATACCACACACAAACTACTGACAGGATAGGCTGCATTTAATAATAGAAAAACAAAGAACAAACATCCCCCTGTTTTTCAGTGGGTTTTGAAATCACAGTCAGGCATTTCAACTTTCAGGCTCAGGTTTAACCCTGGAGATCCAAACAGAAGTACAGCCCTAAAATTGGAGAGACACTTGTGCAGCTGGCCATTGGATGAATGTGAAGAAAGGAAAGCACTCAAACCCAACATCTTCTCTGAAAACAAATCCTTTCTTATTTCTTTGCAAACTAACCTTGGATGAGGTCCTGGCTAGCACGTTAAGCAGTACACCCTGCATCTGCCAGCTCCAGTCAAATTAACACACAGCCCCATGACAGTGACTAAGAGCTAGCATGGAAACTGGCCTGAATACAGAAGTGCTCACAATTTTTAAAGAAATGGATGATGGGTAATTTGTAGGAGTTAGTTGACAAATTATATATTTAAAATTTTTTTTGTATGCAAGCTAATAATAGGCTTAAGCCTGTAACTTGCACTTGGAATAATGATTAAAGTCGCAAGCTTCAGCAGCTTCCGTCTGAGGGACTCTCAGCTGAACTTCTCCCATACCCACAGCAAATCCTGAAAGATATCTTAGGAGTGGAGAATATGAATCACAGCTTTTTTAAAGCAAGAGGGATAATGCAGATTGGCAATGATTTTTTTTTTTCTTTTTAAAGAGCTAAAACCCATCACGAAATAAAATCACTGCTGACCCACAGGAAGCCACTGGCACAGCCACTGATTAAAAGAATCTCATAAAATACATCCAGGGAAGTTACAACCTTGACTCTGAATGATTTTTTTGCTGGTTTAGATGATAAATTGCAATACACTTTCAATCCCCATAACTTGAACAAATACTTTTTGAAAGTGTCTCAAAACACAAAGATCTGCTTAATGCTTTCAGTGATCAATACCACTGTATTACACAGAAGATAATGCAGTAGATTTAGTAAAAGTTAATACAGAGCTATTTAGGAAAGTGTCTCAAAACATAAAGATCTGCTTAATGCTTTTAGTGATCAATACCACTGTACTACACGGAAGATTATGCAGTAGGTTTAGTAAAAGTTAATACAGAGCTATTTGTGAATTTTAAATCCTAAATTGCCTGAGTCAATGCAAAAGGGAAATTAACATTAAGGGGTGATGTGGCAAGCTGAGGAATGGTCAGGTAGTAAAAATTAACACCCTTAAAGAAAACAATAAATAATTCTCACTTTCATAAAACCTCGATTGATAAAGCACTGTCTGAATGTCTAAAATGTGGTGAAAAGGCAAAAATTTGATTCCGAACCTAACTGAGCCTTGTCCACACATCAAATTTTCATCATGGTAATAGACAGGTTTAAAAGAGTGACCAACAGTGAATACTCTCAAATTACTTTACGAGATCTTTACAGCAAATTACCTTACCCTGTACTCTCTCAGAAATTCAAGGGATGGGCAAGAGTTTTTTTGACTGTTTTAAAGACAGTCGAGTTTAACAGCATCGTAAGCATGGTTTGTGTGCTGTTGGAGCTGTAGAGAACCAAAGTGCTGAGTGCTGGGGCTCCCCAGTAACCTCCATCTGTCTCCCACCTGTTCCTAGTGCAGTGCAGAGTCTCAGGGACTGCCTGCCCTTTGGCAATGGCTTTGCCATAAGCATAGAATTAGAAGTACATGAGAAAAGGAAACTTCAGAGAAACAACCATAGCAGACAACACAGGTTTTACCTAAAGAGAATCCCCTTCCAGAGGCAACAACTCACCTTCAGATAAATGCTACCATCAGACTAAGGTTTGGTTACTTTGCATAAACAGATCTATCCATGAAAAAAAATCAAACCATCAATCAAACATTTTCAGCCTGCAACGGAAAGAGAGATTTATGTCAGAGGAAAAAAAAATAGTAAGATGAACAGCAAATTAAATTGAGAGGCATTTCATAACTTTATATATATACATCATAAACACGCTTTAGATAATTACAACAATATCCCCAATTAAGTGACTTATTTTAGCTAAATGAAAAGGTTCATTATAAGACTTGGCTAATTATGCAAATTGAAAAAGTATAAAATCCCATCATGAGTCTTTAAGACGACATCTTTATTGCACACTAAGACATGAACCTTGTTGTTTACCTCTTACAAACAGGTATGTGTTCATTTTAAGAGATGGTGACAAAAAGAATTTCACGATTGGAGCAGTAAGGAACCACTAGCATTTGTTAGATTCTACTTTATTAACATCAGCAAGAAAAAATGAGTCTAAACTAACTTCATCCTTCAAGCATAAAGGTTACTTCAAGGACACTAAACAGGAGAGAAGCTCATGTTTACATCAGCAACTCACTCAGTAAATGCATTCAGTCTATCACATGGAATCAAACTGGTGACTGCTTGATGCTGCTATGAATCAAGTGGCTGCGTCTTGCCCACTGCAACACTTTCCATCTCTATCTAAAAACAAAAGCAGCAAACCAGATAGGCAACTCAAACCCTTGATATAAATGGTATTTGTCTTTAGTTAATTCATGAGCTCACTTTTGTTTACCTTGCCATGCATATCTTTTGACCCAAATGGGGACAGCCCCCAATGTCCCAGGCATGGATAGTCCAGCCACACTGATTCCAGGGGGTTTTCTCCCATTTTGCTAAAAGAACAGGACTCATATACTGTGGGGTCAGAGTAAAGCAGCTCAGGACCCAGAAAAGGGCAACCTTGCTTAAGCCTTACAGCTCAGGAACACTGCCCGTCCACTTGCTACAGTGGATTATCATTTGAAGGACATCCGTAAGAAATTCCATGTCTGGAGCCATAGGAAGCCAAATGGGTGCAACTGCCCAATGAAGGAAGAATGAATGTATGCAGGAAACAAAGCAGAATGAGTAAGGATTGGAAGACTCAGGCTCTGAAGTCACAGCCATGTGCAGCAATGAGCCCTGAGCAGCCGAAAACCTTCGGCCCTCCAAGCTGCAGTGGCTGCTCTTTAGAACAGATCCACAGTTGTCAACGTTAACACAATTTCACACTGTCTCTAATCACATTTTCATTTTAAAATAACACATTTCCAATGGTGCATTTTTATTCCTTCCCATTTTACATGGGATTTGCATTTCTTAGAAGCAACTGGCTCCTCTGAGCTCACACACTCCGTTTGAGTCATCCATTAAAACCTGCTCCACCGTAAATAGCCGTTCCCTTTTCATTAGATCCCACAAGAAACAGAAATGCAAAGACACCGAACTAAAAAGAGCAGGTTCACATCTGACTTGATGCAGACATAAAACAACAAGCAAATATAAATATATCAAAAAGTAGCATTGAAAGTCACTTTTTTCCAGGTCCTAACTCTTATTTTACTGTACTTGATTGCCTAGAAACTACGACAAATGAAGCTCTGTGAATACAATAACTAGAAAAATGATTGCAGCACAGAACAGGTAATTTGCATTCTATATTTAGCACACATGCATATGTTAGCACTGGCATAAGAGCTATTAGAAATGCCTAAAAGTGCCTCAGTCAGAGCTTTTGCAAGTAAGTTTTTCATGGGAAATGCAAGAAGAAATATTTAATAGCTGAAGTTTATGGTTTGAAAGGGCTTACATCTCAGGCTATTCATTGCAGTTATCACAAGTGCACAACAGGTTTCATCTTAGCCAGTGGATGGAAATATCTTGAAGCTACCAGCCTTAGAAAAATGCATAAATAAACATTTGCTTGTATTTAAAGAACAAATGGTGATACATTCCTAGACTAGTAGCTTAAAGATACAAGATTAGAACTTGTCCCTCTGCCCTCTGGAGTGGGGAACACAAGACAACTCACTACCAGACAGATAAATCAGTATCACTTTCAGGATGAAAGCAGCATTCTTACACTAGTAAGGAAGATGCTAAAAAATAAATATAATTAAGTCTATAGAGTATCTTTCTCATCTAGCATGCACCTAAGAGGAAAAGGTGCTGGATTTCCACAAACTCGGGAAGTCGCTTGCTTCCCGTGGCAGGAGCTCTGTCACCTTCTCCTTGCCACGTGCTGGATGAAGTGGGCACACAGCCTGTGACTCCAGTCCTCTGCTGGTCTTCCCAAGAACTTGTGCTGAAGACTGGGAGGTGAGAAGGCAGTATCCTGGGGGTAGTACAGTTCATTATCCCCTGAGACAACTGCTCTTTCCTTAAGAAACTTATAGTTAGGGTGAAACTCCCTCACCTCGAAATAGTATGGCCTCTTAACATGGGAAAAAATTCCTGTTATATTAAGTATCACCTTAAAACTGGTCCTGAAAGAGTAGTTAACAAGTCTTCTCAGCTGAGAGAAATGCCAAGACACAAGCCCACATAATTATCATCGTACCAATTCCTTCAGCTGTGTTTCAGCATTGCAGCAGACAGCAGAGAAGCAGCACAGCACCGTGAGAAGGGCAGAACCCAGCAGAGCAAGCTGCTAGCACTGAGCCTGGTCCTGTGCCATGCCTTGGAGGGCATGGATCAAAGCATCTCCCCAGCACAAGGCAAGGGCAGCCCCAGCCCCAGCCCCAGCCCCAGCCCCAGCCCCAGTCAGCCTCCCTGCCCAGGCAGAGCAGCACGGGCTGTGCTGGGGAAGCACTGCAGATGCCTTACCAACAGGGAACATTTCCAGAAGGGCCTAATGTTTTATGAGCTCAATTACCACAGGAAATCAATGAGGCCTGCCTTTCCAAGCCATTCATAAAATTAAACCTAATATGGTGTCAAGTACATAAAGAAAACAAACAGGGAAACAAACATTCAAACATTTTCCCCCGGTCTTCTGAGCTAAATAATCCAAAACACTGCACAGAACAGACATGCTGTAAAATGAATTCAGGCTGATATTGCTGAGATTTAGGATGATGCTATTATTTCAGTAGACCCTTCAACAAAGAACTTCTGATGTCTTTTCCTCATTAGGCAACAATTTACACTGCTCTTAGCTAGCCACACAGTTCAGAAAACTTGCTTTGCATTTCAGATTCATACATCCTGCCAAAATGTATTTCAAGTGTAGGTGTAAGGAGACAAAAATGCAACCTTTTTATTTTTGAAAAGAAAGAAAAGATGAAACAGGGAAAATATTATTTAAACTCTGAAATACAGTTAATAATCAGGTTCATAAAAAAAGGTGAAGAAACACAGTATAACTAATTCTCCACATAAATCAATTTTACTTTATTTTAAAAATACAGTTCACTGCCAGATTTTCTCTTCCCATTTGCTGCCAGTTATGGTTCCTATAACTAATGAAATGGGGAGGAGAATGAAACACTGTCCCCTTACTACCTTTTAGGCATGAATAATGGAGAATATCAATCAGTATTCTGTCAATGAAGCCCTAGGAAGCTCCCACACCTTCACCAGTCTGGTCTGAGTGTCCATTGCCAGTGCAGAAGTGTCTCTGACCCTGAATCACAACACCTTTCAGCAGTGCAGAGGACTATGCTGGTGTCAGGGTGTTTTTGCCACAAAGTGGTGATCTGGGATTCCTCTTTTGCCACCAAGCAGAGAACATAGCTGCTGTCAGTCTAAAGACTTTTTCTGCACTGGTACACTCAGCTTTCTAAGGGGAGTAAGTAGAAATACTTATATGTTTGTGATTGGTGTCTGATTTAGAGTAACTGTAACTACCTTACTGCATCCAGAGAAGAGGCAAACCAAAAAATGAATCACCTCGTTTCCACTCAATCCAATCCCTTTGATAATATAATTCAGAAACTGCTTTTTCAGGCTTTTGATTTCTGCTAACTGAAAAGGTTTGTGACAGTAACACGCATCATGATACAGATCCTAACCACTCGACAAAGAAATGCACATTTGACATTACCCACATTTTACTTCAATCACTTTGCCTTCACTCAGAACATCTGGATGTGAATATATGAGCACCTACGAAGTATGGATGGAAATCTTCCCACCCTGACAGGCAAAGCTTCAATTTAGAATTTGCATCAGGAGTTTCTTGCACCATGATCCTGAATAAATATCTCTTAGAGCATTTCCCTACTAACGTCAGAATGTATCATAAATACCTTACCAATGAAATAGTTACCAAATCTTCACCACCACAGGATCTGAAAAGAGCAGTCATTGGTGCAATTTCTACTAGCAATATTATACTGAGCTAGCAAATGGGGAAAAAAAAACTACAAACAGAACAAGCCTTGCTCCTGAATGAACTCTATGGCTCTGGCAAGAACTGAGAACATGTTTATGAAGACCCTCTAGCCACGTACCTTTCTAGGACCACAATCTTTTTATGAAATATGTGATTCCTATTTATGTTCCATATCCAACAGAGATGTAATCTTCAGAAAGAAATGGCAGCTTCCATAAGATGCATCAAGAGAATTCCAAGAGCTTCTTCTGCCTCTTTTGGTCTGCTTAGAGTTCCTAAGACACAGGGCATTTATCACTCTGAATTTATTTTTAAGTAGAAGCTGTGCACATCTTCCATAGAAAAAGAAATCAAGAAAAAAATTGTATCGTGCATTTAATGACTAATTAAGGTAACACACTGAAGGAATTTTCACACCTCATCGGGCTAAGGACCTTTTACAAAATAATCCCTGAAGTTTTATTTGGAACCTTTACAGAACTGTATTATCCTTTTGGAAAGCCTGCAACTGAGAATCTGCAAGTAATTGGGAATGGCTTCAATGCCTGTTCATGAGTAATGAATTTTGGTATTATTAACTACCTTACCTTGTGCTATAAGGAACCTCCCATTCAATTCTGAATGGCTTGGACAGAGTCACTGAACACTGAATTCTTTGACAGCATTCGTCCCAACAAAAATGGCATGTAACAGCACGTGTGACAGTTCCTCACTGATGTTATGGAAAAAAATATTACAGACCCAAGGTATTACTACAGTCTTCTGTTTACAGGAAAGGGAAGGGAACTAGTTCAGAGTTGCAGCCTGGTGAAACAGCCATATCACCCTTATTATTAGCTACACACACAGATTTGGCTTGGAGTATTTCCATTTTCTCCAGTGACACTCAGACTGCCAGAGACTGAACCCACAGCAGCACACTTAGTGCTGCTGGGAATTACCAGGACCAAGCCAGTTCTGAGGAGTACTATCCAAATGGCATTAATGCCTCACATTTTCCTCCTGGTTTAATATTTACTCCCAAATGAGAAGAGAATGGATTGAATTTTGAAATAAAACATTCGTGCAGATAGCACCTTTGAGCTGCAGATCCTGAACTTCCATATACATACTGGCAGCACTGTATGTACCTGGAAAAAGAAGGTATGTTCTCCTCCTGCTCTGCATAAAAAGTAGACTATCTATGGAATGCTAAAACTTTGTAGTTAACTTATTTAAAGACAGGTGAATTCAAGGTCTAATCTTACGCTTCAAGTAAGATGTTTTGGAGGCAGTAAACTGGAATTGCATAGTAAGTTAATTCATTGCTATGCAATGCACAGAGAAAGGTAAAGGAGGTGAACTGCTCTGCAAGCCTGTTCTCTGCCCTCTTTGGTCTCTATCTGTATTTCTGTCTGTAGAGCCCACTACACAGTGACTTACTGCTATTTACACTAGCTGGATTGGGAATTCATCGAGTCACAGATAAGAACTCCAAAACCACCAAGGCAGTGCAAACCTGCTGTGCCAACTGTGGAGGAGGACAGTAAAAGAAAGTGAAAACAAAAGGTATGAAGGATACTACATTTATTGTACTCCCTCACAGAGCAAGACCAAAAATCTCTTGGAAGGAAGTGCTGCAGACAACTCAAGAAGAGAAGTAAGATGTTGATCCAGTAGGAATGAAGCATCTTTGTATCCCCATGGCATTGAAAACCAGCTCTACAGAAGAGCTGGAACTTCAGATACACGGTTTTGTTTAACCAATAACAAACACTATTTATTATTTAATCAATGAAGAACACTGTATGTGGGGTAAGATAAAACTCAATCAGTACATAGGATTTCTGTATTTCTTTTTAGGTCACATATACAGGCAACTTTGTCTCACACATGATTCCACTGCACGTGAAGGTAGTTAGCTCTGGTTCTGCACTTGGCTGCAGGGGCCAAGCACCCACAAACGATGTGCTGCCATGCCCACTAACCTCCAGAGGTTTCTCTTCTGATTTTTCATAAGACTACAGCCACGTGAAGCAAGGATACCAGCATTTCCCTA
>NW_008662130.1:25598-47532 GCF_000695815.1 Acanthisitta chloris
GCAACAATGCAATGGGAACCAGGACAGAAAAATAAAGTGGTTAATTCTTAACCAGACAAAACACTATTTTGCAGGAGATATTCCACAATACCAGAATTTGTTACGTTCAAATTCAAATGTCTGCTATACTCTTGGTAATCACATGCTAGAGTTAATAGTTTACTCCACTGCACAAACAGCAAAGCTGTTAACTAAACTAAAAAGTTGTATAAAAGGCAAAAGGAAGAGTATAAGAGGGTAGGTTTACCACCTCTGAACTGCAAATGAAGTTGTATAAAAGGCAAAAGGAAGAGAGTATGAGAGTGTAGGTTTACCACCTCTGAACTGCAAATGCATCCTCTGTTTGTTTACAATAAACAAAAATTAAATTTGGTCTAGAATCTACTTTTGATTGATTGATTGATTTCTTAGTTTAGTCACAAAAGGTACTGTGCCACTTTCACAGTCATCAGAGATAACCAAGCTACCTATAGGGCAGTACCCTCAAGGCAGTCTCTGTCACTTAACTGACCAATAAATTGTACTGAAGGAGTTAAGTTTCATTAATAATCCACAGTAACACCACACACAAACCCAAGGCCACAAAGATGAGGCAATGGGGAATTGCAATGTATTTCCTAAACACAAGGCAGAGGATTCTTATAGCAAGCTTCAAAATAACTAAAATAGTGCCAGTCTTTTTCATCTTATTTGCAGGGAACAGCCTTTTAGGAAAAGAAGTCATGTTATGTCCTTTGTTTATTTTGTGAAAGCAGCAAGGTGGGAAAATGGGGCTCAAACCTGAAGATGAACTTCACGAGTAATAACACTTCTAAGCATTAAAGTGCAACTCCCAGAGCTTTCATTCTGTCAGACACTAAGTCAATATTAAATATTATCAGTTATCTCTGTAGGAAATGCTAAAGAGTAAACTAGTAACACAATTTGAGTCCAAAACTAAGACAAGGAATTATAGAGAGAACAGTAATTCAAATGTCTGATTTCTCCTTACAGTATAAAGTGCCATCAAAGCTGAGATTTGTGAAGACTTAGGAATAAAATTAAACTCTACAACAGAGAGAAGACATTCTCATGCATTCAATGAGCCACTGAACAATTTCCTATCCGAGATCCTCACGTACCAAGATCTTCCTCTTTTATCTATGCACAAACCACACCATTACTGCAAACACTTGGCACACTGCTGAGGGTCAGGGAGGTACTCTCTTTCCCATTCTGCACACCAGGAACTGCTGTCAGAGCTGTCTGCAACAGAAACTCAACCTGAGCCTTTCCACTTCCTCGGCTAACTTCCTAGGCAAGGAAAATCCCTCCTTGCTAAGAAGACCTGTTACAATAACATACAAAATCCCTTGCATCATGTTACCTGAGAGTAACACATCTCTAGGTAACACAGGTCACTTCAGTCTGCAATTCAACCCCTTTGCCAGGACAGATTTGTTTTCTAGCTAACACCAATTAGCCCAGAATTAAACCATTATTGGGGCAGGGGGGGTGTATGTAAAAAGAAAACTAAATACCCTCCAGAGTTTTCTTCTGGGATGAAGTCTTACAAGGCAAAAAGGATGCACCAGAGTGTGACACCACCAGAGGGAAGGAGGCCAAAACATTAGCTGTGGCATCCAGATTTACAAAGACAGGTTATGCTAATTGCTTCTATACAGACTATTTGAGATTAATGAACAGAGATAAGATTTGACAATATCAGTTCCACCTGTTGCTCTGCTGTGGTTCAAACATATATTTAGAGAAAGGTGTCACCAAATGTAATGTGTACTAAGAAAAAGGATCCCTGAAGCCCTAAATCTGCCAGAAACTAGATGCAGATGGAAAATTGATCTTCTGTCCTTCATCTGTTTGACTGAAGGCAGAAATTGACTTCCTGCAAGACATTAATTAAACTTACTGAGCAAAAATTAATCCTTTGTGTGTGGCCATCACATTATCTTTCATTATTCAGAAGACTGAAATCATACTGTTCTAGCTCACTTCACCTTCATTTCCTCAGTCCTGGAAGAGGGCATACTGAAGTTCTACCCACACCAGGCTAAGTCATTAACAGTGGCACCAATTGTTGCTCCTGTTCTTGCTTCTGGGTTAATTCCTCTCAGACCTGAGGTCCAGATTTCCTAAAAGCAGCCATTCATTAAAGAAGTGCAGACAAAGCAAAAGGGGCTTCATTCACGAGGTAAATACAAATGAAGCACAGACCAGCTTTTGGACCACATCATCTGTAGTGAATGAAATAACAGAAGGAGCTTCAAAAATAGCAGTGCAATAGATGACTGTTAAGGACTCATCCTGGCAGCAGTTGTTGTCCATGTTGGAAAATGCCAAGTGCAGCTTGCTACCTCCAGCTCAGACACAGCTGGGGCAGCTGCCATTGCAGAGGGAATTGTGTGCAGTTGTCCCACCCTTGGGTTGGAGACAGAAGCTTGGGCTGGAGCTGATGCTCCAAAAGCCCTTTCCCAGCAAAAGGTGTTCACAGTCCATACATCTGTCCAGTGCAGAAGGATGGGACAGTTACCACCACAGACTCAAAGAGAAAACAATGAAAGAAAAACGGCTAAATTCTTCAGAAATGAAAATCACAATCAGTCCATCTCAAGAACCATAAGAAACTCTAGTTTAAAACTACAACAGACACAGCAATATGCAGGTTATAGGGACTGGTTTATACAGGCCCATTGCTGGAAAAGGTGGTTGTTACCGTCCCACCTCTCAAGGAGATAACTACACTTACTACTACCAGCTACTGAAAATTACTCATTTGCTTGGGCATAAGAAAGACAAGTTGGTATTACAGTTTTGATATAAAGAATCCTCTCCCTGGATGGTTCCAGGTGACCACTGTACAGGCTCAGCTCTGCTCCATACTTCACGAGGAACAAAATATCTGAGAGCAGATTTTCACGTGTTCTCCATTTGTTCATACACATGCACCCTACAAATGCTGGCACGACCATCCTTCGTGCTTGCAAACACATCTCTTTTCTGCTGGCACAAGCAGACTACCTGCAGCCACCTTTTCTGTGTATTGGTCAGTGTACAGAAAATTTAACACTGTCAAAACATGTCCCCCAGATTAGAAAGTATACTGCAATAAAGCAAGAATTGAACTGGCCGATTATCTTAATACGTGGTTTTAATTACCTCTAACTCATGGCAGTCTGTTCATTTGCATCCTTCAGATGAGACCTTAAATATCCATACCCTCTGTGCCTGCCTTGGACAAAGAAGATAGCTTGGGGCTTTTTGGAAAAACAACAGATTCCTGCCTCGTTTTCCTTGGCTGCCACAGTCCTCTGAGGTGGCTGCAATTCAGCAAAGCCATAGGGCTTGCAGCTTGGGAATTAGGATGGAAATTGTTACATGAATGCAAATACTGTTCTTGATCTTTTATTTAAAAAAGCACCTATTTATTCACCAGCCTTAAAACTTAAATGAGGTTCTAATTATGGACCAATAAACCACCAAGAAAAAAGAAAATGTGGCAAGAGTAGCCAAAAAGACACAATTTAAGATTAAATAGACCAAATAACCAAGTTATCATTTAAAACCAAGTTAGATAAAAAGGAACCAAAATCGTAAAGGGAAGATAGCAGAATGTAAAATGGGTCTGGGGGAATCAAGAGAAAAGCAGAGAAAATGGAAGACAAGGTCTAAGACCCTAGCCACAGGAACTGATTAGAGTTTATGACTGAATGAAATCCCAGGGTTATTTAACAAAAATGCATTATTACAGCCTGAATGTGCCTGGCTCTTTGTGGGGCATCCAGAGACAATCTCCTGACCCACCTCCTTTTTGCACAGTAGCCACAATCTGGCCCTGCAAGTCTGACTACTGCAAAACGTCAAGAAATTTTTATGGGAAGTGGCAGCTTCAGAATTACATTTCATGGCATTTTCTTACTTCAAATAAAACAAACAGTCCTTTAGTTATGCCATGGTTATAAGAACACCAACTCTGAAGCACCAGGTTTAAATACTAAATGTTGAACATAATAAACCATTGGTTTTAAGCACGTGGATGAAGTGTTTTAAGTGCCTGGAAAGGCACTGCTGCAGCTTACAGCCTAAGTACAGCATGGAACCTGACAAGTCTATCTGAAATCCTGTAATTTTAACCTAGTTGTCTCTTCATACTGCAGCTAATCAGCTTCCTCAAACGTGTCCCAACACTCTAGTGTGTTTTCAGAAGTCTTCGCCTTCCCTCGTTCTTACAAGAACCCTCTCCCAAGTCACAAGCCTGAGGATCAGGACAGGTGCAAAGGAAGTCCATTCCTTAAGAAAAGGAAATCACCTCTAATTACTGGCTTGCAGCCTTAGCTGCAGAAATGTGAAGACCTATAATTTTGATCTTTGCCTGAAGACATGCTTAGCACCAGGGCAGTCTTCAGCGACAGCAGACCGTTCCGGACTGCAGGGTGGCAGGATCCAGGCTGACAGCTGCAGAGTTCTGGAAGGAGGGCAGAATGGGCTCCAGCCCCCAGCAGGATCAGCTCTGCCCAGAGAGGGAGAGGCATCCTCGTCCCCAGAGGAGACTGCACCTCTGAGGAGCTTTAATGCCCCTGAAGATCTGCCCCATAAAATCATTTCCAACTCAGTGAAAATAACCGTTAAATTCAGTACTAAAAGCCAACTCTGTTTCCTTCATGCAAGGAGAAGGGTTTCTGCACTGTTTTGTTTGAACTGGTTAGTCACACATCAGGAGATAACACTGGAGGAGGTAAAAAAATAATAAATAAACAGATACCAGCAACAATGAAAATTTCTAAACAAATCAGCAGGCAAAGTTAAGAGCTTCAGGCTCAGGTTTACCTTAAGAGACAAGTTTGTTTAGAAACAAACTGGCAAACACAGTGACCTCTCTGTTCTGCCCTTACAAGCTTATCATGTTTTGACTAAAAAGTTGTTTTCAAAAGATGAGCACATTCCCAGCACAACCTCATTAAACCCTCTGCCACTGTTTTCATGGAAAAAAGTGCACACATGGTACATCCTACAAATTCCATTTCTTTGTAGTAATTATATTACAGAAATAGTTTCTTCATGTTAAAAATTGGCAAGGCAGTTCTAATAGAATCAGTAGCCAAACATTGTACTTAACATCTGCCATTTTAATAACCATCTCTGCTTCTCCTGAGCAGCCCAGTCAATTTAATAGACAGTTCTAAAATTCTAATGAGTCTTGTGACTAGCATGCATCTCTATTTTATCTCATTATAGGCTTCTTGCTTACTATAATCTTGCATAAATGGTTGCTTTAGTTTTCCAATAGTGTTTGAACTTGAAAAAATAAGATATACACCCCATGGTTTCAAGAGAAGATCACAAGCACCTCCATTCACAACTGTAACTGACTGTTCCTATCCACAGGACACTTCCATCACTAACCACCCACCCTCTCCTCTTCTGAAATAGGCTGCAGCTGGTCTCCAAGAGGTTCTAAATTGAGGCAGGAATGTGATACAAAGTGCATGTGCATGAATTCAGATCCCTCCACACCCACTGAAACGCATGTACAGGGAAACAAAAGGCCAGTACAGCAAGGGATGGAGAAATCAGCACTTGTGCTACATGACACTAATCTTACAAAGCAACTGCTAAATGTGTCTCATGAGTTAACTAGTCCACTTCAACAACTCTTAATCATCTCTGGTAAGAAATGTGGAATATTAAATAATACATATTCTATTACAGTTTGTGCTCTTTCACAGAGCAATATGGTATTATAAATAATTCAAGAGAATGCAGAGCTGGAGATTGCAAATTATGTTGATAAAAATATTTGTAAATAACATGAAATAAATATAAATAAAAATATGAAAAGAAAACAGTCTTTTAAAAGACTGTGGTCGCAAAGAGAAGTGCAACAGTGTTCAGAAACTGACAATATTTGCCTTAGAATATCTTTCTTTGCCTGACAGAAGTAAAGATCAGATCAGTGTATGTGTACTCCACTGAAGGCCAAACCCAGTAACTAACATCCAGTTTCCCTACTACTTTTGTGCTCCAGGTTTGGTTTTTCTTAATTCTAAGAGTAAAACAAAGCCTCCTGAAAGTGAAGTGAAAAGGCTTTGCACCTCCTGCAGATACTTTCACATATACAATGGATGTCTCTGTGTTTCTCACACTCCCATTTCAATCAGACACAGGACACAGACAAGTACGTGATGGAAGATGGAGCTAAGTCTTTTATTTGCCACTTACCAACTGACCATGTATATTAACCTCACAGTCTGAGCCTATGATCCCATTTGCCTCCTCCAGATGCTAAACAGACCTTTTCACTTCTGCCTTGCATTCTCCATAGGCTTCCATTTCTCTTCCCTTTTTTCTCCTCTTGCTGTTAATGCATCTCCTGTTTCACCAGTAGCTTCTGGTTTTGCACTTGTGGTCAGCAAGTTGCAACACAGACTTCCCACCTCTGCCAGTCCTCCAGCTCCCCTCTCCCTCTGCAGAGCCATTCTACTAACTGGACCAAGAACTGATGCAGTCTCAAAACACTTCTGCCAGGTTTTCAAGCCAGATCAATGCCCTGACATAGAGAGGCAGGGATGGCACAACAGTGACTGCCTGGGAAAAGGGGGAGCAGGAGCCAGTGCAGAAAGCAGCCCAACCACCAAAGTGCAGCCTGGGGCTGGGGAATCCCTGCTCCCACACTCCAGTGCTCTTGCCATGGCCATCACCCCTCACCTGGCAGCACGGGCAGCTCTCACCAAGACTTTCCCATCCTCCGTGGCCTAAATAAGTTTCACTCAGCACTTTCCCAACAGTGACCTGTGCAGGACACCCCTGCTCAAACCTCTATCCCAGTAACTTGTATCGAAATGCTGTGGCTTGAAATCCCAGATTTTAAAGGTTTTTAACTCACACATTTTGTGCATTAACGAGAAGGAAGTGAAAATATACTTAGGCAAAATCTGGATAGGCATACTCTTGTGTTATTCATACTAGCATATACCCAAATCACCATTTATTTCTGCGCATATGCAAACTGATGATGGAGAAGATGAATGTAGTCTTTTTTTTTTACTTCCTATTAAAAAATACACTAGTGAAAAATTCCCAATTTACTAAGCCATTACACAGTCTGACTCAATTCTGAGATATATTGATTTAATGAAATTTCTTGGAGCTAAAACTAACTGGTATGTTATTATGTATTTACAGAATATAAAGGAATTAGAAATCTAGTAGAACTGGTTAATCAAACTGTCAACAAACCTTCTTTGCTGCACAGAATAATCCAAGCAGCAATCTGAAAATACATTATAGAGCATTTTATAAAGCAAATCATCTTCAGCAGGTTTTATTTTATAAATAAAACACAGTCACCTCTAAGGCACTACAGTATTGCTTTTGAGGACAAGAGAGAGGAAGAAAGCCTCAATATTAACATCAGAGTTGGAATTTTTACTGGGGATGATGCTGAATGTTTTTGAACTTGGGCCAAGTTTGGAGAGCTTCCATATGCTAACAGCAAAGCCCAGGACACTTCTGTTGAAGGGGGATGGCCAGAACCTCAGCTAAACTTCACTGCTTACACTCACATCCTAAATGCAAAGCTGCCCCAGAGCATTGCTGTGCCACAGCATACAGGCAAGGGGACCAGTCAGACCTGGGTGGAAATTTCAAAAGCTCATTTTATTTGCTTTTTCCTGAGGAAGTTATATGGAAAAACTCAAATTCCATTCAAAACAGAGGAAGCAGGAACTACACTGTGCCAAACATCGATCACACTACTGTTCTAATGCTTACACTGACCCAACACACAGCAGAAATTCCAGCTGAAGAGTAAGAAAGCAGGAAATGGAGAGACTGTGCTGTTAGGTGTCAGAAAAACCCTGGCCTGTTTTGAGGCATTTCAAAGATGCACAGATCTTAATTACCACTAAAATGGAGGCTGAGCCAGCAAAGCCTTTACCAGAGGGAGAAAGCTCTAAATAGATGGTGACAAAAATCTTGCTGCAGTGTATGGAGACTGCTTTTATATCCTCTCCAATCTCATTCAGGATGCTTAATGACAAAACTGCAATGATAAGCATTGCATGGGCCATGAATCATAGCGTGGTAGCAGTTATTCAGACAGAAGATGCATGACATACTGATTCAACATCCTTGACAGAAGAGATCCTTGTCCTGTAAGGTAACTTAAATCATTTGTTTAGATTAAACTTGACCCTCAAGGCAGTGTGCTTGCATTCAAATTTCAGCTAATAACAAGCCCTGGTTTCACGTGCCACTGAAATCAGTGGGAAGATTCAGAAACACTTCCAAAGGCTTTGGATTGGCTCATGGAACACCAGATCCCTACTCATCACTGCCAGCAGTCTCAGGGGCAGAAAAGCAGAAAGAAGGGACTACAAAGGACTCCCAGTTCCATAGCATGGATTCACAGCCCAGCAACTGGTCATCCAGGCTGTGTCACACCACGTACCTGACCTCTCTTTCGTTGAAGAATTATGTGTTTCTGCAATCCTGACTTGGAATAACTAATGGCACAAAGTGTAATGCCATCTCATTTCAAGCCCTTCAGCACACAATGTCGAAACACAGAAAAATTCATACTTCCCATCATACAACTCTAATTCCACTTTCAAAGTTCACCTCCACAGAAGCTGTGCAAATCTTCTGCCTCTCTAAAGTCAGCGATGCCTGGCAACATCAGATCACAGGAAACCTTACCACAAAATCAATAAAATACACAGGAAAATTCCACCAATATTCAACACTAATTGGAATTAAATTGGTTCTACAGAATAAATTGCAATATTTTAAGATTTAATACATTTAACATCATCGCACTCTCACTTTAAAGAAGTCTAAACATCAAAGTGGAAGATACCATCCTAGCTACATATTTTGTTGTTAAAATACCTAATCCTACAATAGTATCACCCAGAGACCTCAACTGACACGCTGCATTCTGTCCCTTCTGCAGCGAAAAGCAGGCAGAACAGAAAATAACAAAACATGAAAATGTGTTGCTAGGATAAGACGTCATGGAAACCAAATGCACTGCACTTAAATAGTATGGCATTCTGTATGTGCTTTAACACACAGAAAGACTTCATTTTCTCCAAAGTTTAATCATTTCCCTTTACAGGATTTAGATTCAATTTCTCTTCTTTTTTTTTTATAGCACACCTGAGTTTAAATTTGAAATGTTGTCTCAGATTTTCATCTATACTACTCAGTAAGGATGATGGGATAGTATAGATCCAACTTGGACAGATTTTTTTCTCCTAGAGTCTTGCAGAATCATATCCCAAAATGTCATGTGAATTATCCCTTCATATCAGATGCATCTCTCTTCTCTCATTCTATAAGTTTCTGAAACCCCAAGGACACTCTGAAGGAGAACAAATGGAAATGAAAATTTAGTTGCTGTGCAGAGCCTCAGGGGGCTTTTCTATTGATGCCTCTGGAGAGCAGGGAGGTAAGGTGGGAAAAAGTTTTCAAGAAAGATAATTTTTCAGCAATGCATTTCAGGCACAGCCTATGGTCTTGTCTCTGTTTAAAAAATCCATTATAGGTTCAAAAATACTTCCAGTCTTTCAAAGATTAAATTGCCTCTGCACACTTGAAATTACAATATCACTGGTTTCTAAACAGTAAGCCACTGTTTGCTGGCTACAGCAACAGAATATAAAAAAGGCACATTGTCACTTTGTAAGAGCACATCCCACTATGAAGCCACACTCGCAGTATACAGCATTTCCAGGATGTTTGCCCGTTTAAAAGCAACCCCCAAAATGAAGTTATATGACCTCAGAATACCTGAGCACAGTCTCCAAAATGTCATGTTGTCACTTCCCAGCTAGGGAGCTATATTTTTAACAGTAACTACATACATTTCATCACTGTTAAAGAGCAAAGGAGACACTGTCAGAGCATTTTCATATAGTGTAATCACTATGATATTTTCCTCGTCATAATCATCATCGTCTTCATCGTAGTCCTAGCAATTCTGCTTGCTAAAATATGAATAGCAGACACCTCATAATGTCAAAAAAGATCCCTGTTCCTTCACCAGCTGCTTTCTGATGAAGCACCAAAGGTGTCATTATGATGTAACCTAAAGCATCCTTCTAGGAGTTCATGCTTTGATTGGGAAAAAGAAGTTGGGCTGTGTTAAAAATTATGTATCTGTGCATACATACTATTTCCATGCATTTCAAAATAGGCTTTTTACTTTGCCAGAATACTGGGTAAAACTGCCCTCATGCAGAACGCTTACCTTTCGAACAACAAACAGATCTTCTGTTTCAATAATACTATTTCAAAGCACACCATAAGAATCAACATATTTGCCTGTGACTTTGGGAACAGGATAATGTCTCACAGTCACAGACTTGCAGCTTGCAGAATTATGAGCATTAGGAGAGCAGGAAGCAGGACTGAAAAGGACTTGCAAAATTATAAGCATGAGGAGAGCAGGAAGCAGGACTGAAAAGGATTTCATGGTTAGTCCTTCATTAGTCCTGGCAGCATCTGAGAATTGGTCCGAACACTGAGCAAGTTTCTTCAATATATCTGTATGTATTTATATGGCTTAAGTATATCAAAGAGTGGCATTTTCAGGATGTCTTCCAATCAACTCAATTTGGAAAACATTCAAAACAGGACTGGGAACAAATGAGCTGGAGTTAGAGCACACCATGAGACAACTACAGCCTACTCCAGAAGGCAGAACCTCTGTGAATTTTGAGAGGTTTTTCTTTGCTACAGTTTTCAGATATTGTCACCTTTTTAAATGGAAAGATGACTACAAGTCTGACTATTTGCTATCAGAACTTCAGCATTTCTGCAGCATCCAAAAGTTAGAAAGGACATTCTTTGATCTTGTTAATATGGAAATGAGAGCACAGAGAGTGCTTTCTTTAAAGAAAAACAGCTGTATCACTAAAAGCTATTTGTGAAAGTGATGAACAATTTTCTCAACAAAATTATATTTAAGCTCTTTAAGCTGAAAAAAGTAAAAAACTCTAGTTTAACAGATACTGCAGAATCGTGGTTTTGATGAGCCATCACAGCCATGGAAGCAGTTTGCCCACATTTCCAATGTACTGCCCTCACACAGAGTACTGCTAGATCTCCTGGGGGAGAGCTCTGACTAACGTCAAATGAAAGCAGAGCAGCTCATGTGAAAGATATGCAGGATCTAACTTCAGTGTGGAAGGTCGGTGAGGAAAAGGAGGGTACAAATTCCCCTTACTGGCACAAGCTGGGCAATACTCTTCAGGTTAAAGCCCAGTACTAAGTGGGAAGCAGCATTTGCTTTCTTACCAAATGCTACCCAGGGAGATTTCTAGGCAGTTTTTCATTCCTTACAGCTGTGGCCTGGCTGAGCAGAACCTTCCCAGCACCTAACACACAGCAGTTCTGTGCAGGATGAAAATAAGAGGAACGTGGGAAAAGGAGAGAGGTTAGCTCACTACCAGCACGAGCTGAACCCTGTGGAAAAGGTTACATCAGAAGGAGCCAGGCAGGTTGTGCATCCCAAATGCATGATTTCTGGGGGAGAGCCCCTGAGCTCACTGGCCCCAGGGTCAGCAAGGCTCTGCTCCCCAGGACAGCATCCCTCTGCTGCTCCAGGGCAATGTACAGCCCAGGCACAACAGCACCCTGACCATAGCTGCTCTCCACACCTCACTGCAGCAATGATGGATCAGTCTCTGTCAAGTCCAATGATGATAATAAAGCAAAGAGAAGAGAGCAACAATGCTCTAGTGTTAGAATTAGTTCATTTTTTATGCAGCAATAGCAAGGCCCTTGTTACTAGCAAGGACCTCTTTCTGAAACAGCTTGTCTTGGTTTATCACTTTGTTTCCTGGAAGTAAGAAACTAACAAATAAAGAAAAGGCCATAAATAACTGTTCAAGACATTAACTCTTTCCTCCCCCGCTGTTTTTAAAAGCAGTGCAAGCTATAAACTACCCTATAAACATATCTTGAGCTTTCTGTGACAACTTCAGTGTCAAGCAACACCTTGCACTGTGCAATAGCACAAGTTTCCCATTCCCATTTTGAATATGGACAGAGTTTTAGTCTCAAGCAGAGCCTATTTTACAACTTTTCTCTTTTATTAGGCCTCTGCTTCAATTATTTTTATATGACTCATATTGTCCATATTTATTGCAGACTATTGTGTTGTGCTGTTCACATGCTTTTAGGACACACTGTGCATGAAATACTGCTCTATGCAACACAGCATTGCCATTTGCTTTTGCAATTGTAGATAGCAAATGCTGTCAGGCTACAACACTATTCTGAATCAGCAGACCTCCCTGCATAGGCAGTGCAACATAGAACTTTATGGCACGTTAATTATAAATTTACTTTCATTTTACTTTCTCTCTACATTTCCTTTCTCTCTACAAATTATTCTGCACTCATAATTAATTGACCATATGTATTTATGCAGCACATACACACATCATACCCACCACCACTTCAAAGATTACTGCCAAAAATCCATGGTATTAAAAAAAGCAGTCCTACTTAACATAAAAAAGAAGAGCTATGTATTACTTAACGAACAGTAAACTCACATATCTCCATCTGGCCAAAAAGTATATCATAACAAAAAGTAACAACTGGAACTTCTACTGTGGAGTTCTGCTTGGCCTTTGGTTTTCTGTATATATTTATTTGGCAGTTCCCTCAATCACCTTAGGAAGAATTTTTAAGATTAATAACATCCTCAGTTATATCAAAAACACATTGCTTAACTGCTTTAATTGCATATTTCAAGTTCTTTTATTGAACCTTTCAATATCATTTTATTCACATCAGTCAATCTGCCTACTAATAGCCACTTGTTGGGAGTAGTTAAGCTACTTATCAGCCAAGGCACAAGCCACCCACTGACACAGTTCCAGTCCTCTTACAGAGAAAGCCACGCCAGCAACCAGGCAGCCAGTCCAGGGAAAGGAAGATTTTCATAGATCTAGGAATTTTAAATAAAGAAAAAATGACAGAAAAGCAGATTTTCAAGCCTTGGTTTTCATCCTCATTAGCAGATGTTTACTGCAACTGATGTTTAGAGACTGAGAGCTACAAAATGCTCATAACAATACTTCCTTAAGTCTCCCCTGCAGTCTAAACCCTGGAGTAAAATACAGAATGAGCAAGCAGAGACATACCAATGGTGTTAATGTATTCATCCTCACAAACAAATGCATTATAATTCTGTCTGTGTGATAAGGCAGCATGAAAAACATCTCTAGAATAATAATCCATTCAGTGATATTCTCACATTGATATGCTTTTGTGGTTTTGACTTTTTTGGTTGATTAAAAATTCATAGTAAAACAAGTGACCATTTGCTCTGAGTGTCCAGGTGTCAAAAAAATTGACATTTTATTAAATGAACATTCACTTTTCTAGAATATTCAGCTGAGGTTTACTAATACTCATAGTCTAGCAAGAGAAAACGCTTTTCCATTTGAACCTCACTTCTGCTGTACACATCACGGTGCGATCGGCACTCTGCAGGTACCAGGCTGCTGGGGAGAAATGTCTGAGCAAGCAGCAGTGAACCTGACCAGGCTCACATCAATTCCTCTCTGCTGTTACCCACCACACCACTGGGATTAAACCCCAACTCCAAGGGAAACGATAAAACCTTTGCCTTGACACTGGGCTGAGACTGACTCAGAAGTTTCAGCCACGGAAAATGTGGTCTATAACTCTTGTCTGGAAGGGAGACAGAATATATCTACATCATTCCATATTATTTGTGATTTAGTCTTGCCCTCACCAAAAGCAAGGATACTCCCAACAAGAATAATGCAAGAAAAATAGTTCAGTCTCCATTTCACGAATTTTGAAAGCTTCACGTTGAGTTGTCACCCAAGGAATGAGAAAAGAGTAACCACATCATTTCCTCGTGTATCCAGAGGTACTGCATAGGAATATGACAATATGACCTCTGGCTTTGTTTCACACTTGACAAAATCAGCATCTTAAGCTTCCTGTTGATATAAAGCTATTTACAATATTGGACACAATCACCTTCAGTCTCCATTTCTCAGATCATCAGACCATACTATTTTTGGGATAGGACTGAAAACAGACATTGATGTTCAATCTACTTAGAAGCAGTCTGCAATAAGCTACCATTTTTCTATAATATTATTTATTAGTGTCCAACAGACCTCAGTTAAAAATATAAATATGATATACTTTAAAAATACAATTAAAATTTCCCCACACGTGTCTATTCTTCTAGCAAAATCCACAAATGTGAACTAGATATAATACCTGAAGGTCAAAGTGACTTTTTTTAAGCCAACAGAGTCATAGAAGGCTTCTAAAATCAATAAGACATATAAAACTGATTGCAACCTTATAAAAAGCCTCAAATCTTTTAGCCTGGGTGACACAAATATAGAATTTCACACTATAAGCAATTTCCCAGCAATACAGGCCCGTTTACCTTTGCACTATGAGGGGGTTTTGCATCTCTAGACTACAAGTAACTGCAGTGATTACTCAGGGAGCAGGCGACTCCCTAAGGCACTATCCAAGATCAAGAGTTACAGTTCATTGCTGCTAAGGCACAGTGTCCAACATGGGTGTCCCCACACCTTGGGCAGCAAACAACCTGGCTTTGCTTTGAGCATGGGATGATTCTCTCAGCAAAAAGGATGAAGGAAAAATAACTTAACAGAAGGGGAGGACTTATAGGATCTGATGTCAATATTCAATTTCAAACCCTTGTTCCCCAGTCAACCATTTCTGAAGACCCTACCAATATTCCAAGTAAGATGGCAAATGAGTATAGATGTTCCAACCTCTCTGTGCTTAACTGCCCTCCACGGATGGCCAAGGTGTGCTCCCACAGCTGCAGGCACTCACAACAAGCAGAGTTGTGTAAGGACATCCTCATGCCTACAGCAAACCTCTGCTCCTGCATTCAGGGCATCAGGCCCTTCTGACTGGTCTCAGCTAGGTGAATCCAAAATCCTTAGGGACCTCTTATACTCAGTTTAGAGAGTCTACACTATGTCCAAAAATGTTCAAACCACATTAAGTTTCTAGGCTGTTTTCAAAGATGAAACTGAAAAATGGGCATGTGTGCTTTTAAAATTTTTAATACCTTTTTTTATAAGCAAGCAGATTCACACTTTCCACAAGTCAATCATCTTTGACTAATGAAGACTTAAAGGAAATGCCAATGAATGCCAGTTTATTCCAAATTTTAGGAATTGTTCCTTTAAAACTTGCAGTTACAACATGAGTAGTAGATGCAGCAGGTATGGATATTTCTCACACTGCTGCTAGCAGTGCAGGCAGCATGCTCTTCCAAGGAATTAGAGAATATCTTTGATGCTTTCTGCATCAAAACACTGCCAGTTAGAACACCGACATTTAATCCTGTGGCTGTCAGCAGAGCTAGGACACAGCTAAATTTACCTTGTGATTATGCCCTAAGCAGTAATCTATATAGGAAGGGGAAATAGTAACATAGAAGAGAGAAGGTGTATATATAACAGTTACAGTTTTGAAGGTGCACTGAACCTAGGAGGGATGATAGGAAATCTTGTCACAGCAGACCTTTATATATCCAACCCAATGGAAGATAATGTTGCCTAGAACCAGTGCAGAAAACATGAATGGTGATATGATTTTTTTCCAGCTGTGTTTCTGGCCTGATGCTGTGCGGCAGTTTTCTGCAACACAATTCACTAATTCAAACACAAAAAGAAACACTGTCCACTGAAAATTAGCATGTGTTAGGAAAACCCCTTTGCAAGACAGAAGTGATTTAACAATGAGATTTGGGATTGTGTCATCTGACCATATTGCTTCTATGGACTTTATGGCAAATTAACTTACATTTCCAGCATCACTGTCAGGCTTACAATTTTTATTCTGGGATGATATACACACAGGATGCACTAAGACTTAATGAGAAACGTTGAACAAGTATCAGGGTACATGGACCTCTTAAAGGTGCCACTGCTTTAAAGAGATTTTGCAATGTTGCATTATTTTTGCACATGTGGAAGAAATTTTTGCCAGTTCACGCAAATAGATGTGGCACAAGAATATTCACAGATGTGACATGATGATACCTCCAAAATGCATGAGAGGCAACTCCACCCACCTAGGGCTGGGAACATGAATGGATATACTTAGGGGCTGTTTAGCTTGTCACTCAACCAAAACAGACACAAATTCTTGGCAGAACATGGTTAATTATTAACTTTATCATTTTACAAAGTAAACTGTACCAATTCATAAAAGCAAATATCCAGAACATCAAAACCACACATTAATAACAATAAACCCCCAAAACTACAGATCACAGAATTAGACTCCATTAGGCATATTGTTGAAGTAAGTGGCTCCCATTTAGAAGATGCAACAGAGCCAAAAACAGTCTTCTGCACAGAGATCCAACATGAGCAAATGGGAGTTGATTAGTACAGCAAATTCATACAAATCTGGGATAGGAATAGAAGTCAGGTATGTTTTTCCTTTTTTTTTTTTTTTTTTAAACTTTTGCTAAGACAAAAAAAATTCTGATTGCTAAAACAGAAACAAGTTATGAATCTAAACACAACATTGAACAATCCATGTTATCCATGCTCCTCAAAACACCCTGGGCCCCTAGCAAACACTGCCCTGCACTGAATGGAATCCAACCTGCATTTGATGTGACAGGAATGTTTTGATTCAAAAAAAAAAAAAGTATCAATACACAGGACAACTTTTAAGCATGCTCAAATACTGCCCTTCTTATGGGGTAACGTAAGATCCTAAGGGAGCACTTTCTGGAGTCACATCATGGTCAAGGGACAGAAGAAATGGTGTGTGGTAATGCTAATACCCTCTTTCACAGGAAATCTCCCAACACATCTGGACTTCTAAAGTTGCCCTTGCCCTTTCTTTTTTTGTCTTACTAAAAATACAGCCAAACTGAAAATGATAGCCTGAGTAGTTTCAGGTATTACAACTTTGCTTTGCCACCAATAGCTGAGGTCCAGGTACTGACTGAAGCACAGTCATGGTCAACCTCATTTCTTTTGAGATGGAGCACAAACTAAAACAGAAGAATGTATCAGTGTGATGAGACAAGAGAAATATTTTAAAGATTCACAAGTTTTAAGATTATTACTTCTTAGATTAAAATACTGCAATAAATAATTTCTCAAACCTGAAATTCTGTGCCTTTCTATGAAAGCATTACTGTCATTTACTGATAACTCTGGTTATTATTTACAACTGTTTTAAATAAAGTGATAAGACTTTATACCTTCTTGATAGCAAACTTACATTGTTAGCCACATATCTGAATCAAACCCGTTCCTCTGAGCACAACTGTACCCTCTTAGAGGTTATGCATGAATATGGACTGAAGGGGTTTATTTCCCATATTTTCAGAGATGTGACAAGGGGGGGAAATGGGAAATACAAATCAAGAGAAAACAGCATTAATTAATCAATGCTTTTCCATACCCCACTCATCCACCCCATACTCCCATGACTTTGGCAATACACTAAATACAAACATGAAATTGTAGTTTCTAAAAAACATACCCACTAAAGTCACAAACAGCTTGATCCAGGTGGCTTTTGATTCTACAATTTACACTGCTTAAAATTGACAAGATTTGATTCAAATGGGTCATCTGCTTACTGTTCTAAGAAAAACATTCTGGGTTAAAACAGGAAAGTTTTAACACTATGATGCAATCGACAGCAATAGTTCAGAAACTGCATGGTGGTTCCAGTGATGACATCAGCTCATGGAAAGAAATATGGGAAAAAAAAACATTTGACCAAAATACTGGATGCCAAAACTTAGAAATAAGTATTTATTAGCATCTCTGATTAAAACCAAATGCTTTCAATTCAGAAACTATTTTTCTGTCAGTTCTATTTTCTTCTTCCTGCTTCTCTCTAATGACCTCTCCTCATAAGGCAGCCAAGCAGTCACCTTCATGCCAGTTCACTAACTACAGACTCAAACTCTGAACTGGTACCACACAGGACTCATCAGAGCCTGCAGTGATCCTTTGTGTGATGCTCCCTATGCTTATTTAAAAAAAAATGTGTGAATGCCAAAACCTGAAACCTCCACATCTCAAGGCAAGGTTATTTTATCACTGTCTTATCCTTATGTTAAACTGGTAATTTCTAGGAAATGTGAGTGCTCTACTTACCCCTGGGGAAAAAACAAGGCAAATGTAATGGGTAAAGCCCCACATGGAGTTGCTGTAGGACAGTACTCAGGCTGATTTGCATTCTTCCATTGACTTTTTTTTTTTTTTGGGGAAGAGCTTCAGTTTTGAGGCTGCTGTCATGCTATCTTCTTAAAACAAAAGGTTTTTGTTTGTGGCTGAGATACACAAGAACTACAACTGTACCAGGGCACAGTGTCAAGCACACACCCACGCTCCTGTTGGGCAGCTGGTGCTCTCACTGACACAGTTCTGGCCCACGACAGCCAGCACTGCCCCAGATAGTGCCCAGACACAGCTCAGGGAACAGCATATATCACAGGCTGCTCACAGGAGGCAGTCTGGATATGACCATATGCTGTGAAGAGGTTTAGACACCTCTCTGTGAGCCAGGCTGGACCACCCAAACACAGGACCCAAGAACCATCCCTGGCCTTGGGTGGTTTCCAATGCTAGTATTGATAGAGGAGGTCCTAGTGTTTTGGGTGCTATTGTTATAGCACATACACACACACAAAAAATTTGATGTAGGAAAGACAATAGATTGATTAACTCTTACTTTACATAACAAATCTTAACCATGAGATATTGTAGAGAAAGTGGTCTAAATAACTACTTACTTAGGTATATTTACTGCACTCATAAAGCTCATGCCAACCTGAGCTCTGCAACAGAAACCAAATGCTGTTTGAATAAACTGATGCATGATTTTCAGATACAAATTTTTCATAGCTGAATAATGTCTCATTGGCTGCCTCCAAAGGTCTGAACTATCCTTCATCATCCTCTTCAATATGCTCCAAACTCAGATGAGGGGTTTTCTATTAGCAGAAGAAAACCTAAAAGCTACAAAACACTAAATGTTTTTGAGCCATGAAAAAAAGCATGTGATAAAATACCACAATTAACTCTCAAAAATCAACCATATTTTTTCAGTATTATACCCAGCGTGAAAAAATAACCCCCAAAATTTTATTTAAATTAGAGACAGGCTTTCAAATCCCTGAAGAACAGAGTAGGAAAGTCAAATAAGTATCTTGGAACACCAACCTAAACATTTCCAATCCTGCTGCATCTTTTTTTGGTAATGTTAATTGCAGAGACATGCTCTCATACTTGCTGGGATTCAGCTGCCACTATTTCCCTCTGAATGCAGCCACGAAAGCCACAGCAAACGTGGCAGAACTGAACGTGTGCTCCTAGGGTCTTCAATTCACAGTCCAGGATATTCACCATGACATTATGAACACACAGAACCAAGCAGTGGAGCAGTTGGGTACCAGGCACATCCTCAGCTGCCTCAGCTTTCCCCACAAGCGAAGGCACACGCAGAGGCCAGGGGCAATGCCACCCCGAGGGCTCCCACCTAACAACAGAGCATGTCTGAAGATAAACTAAGCCTTGGTGCTGGAGAGCAGATGCCTGTTGGTTCACTGATAAAATGTTCCAATATTGTATTTTTCCCATTGTCCACTGGACACTATTACTGTTTTTCCTTCACTGTCTGTGCCAGATACAAAAAAGGGCAAGAGGGAATAAGAAGAACCATGTGTTTCCACAACTGCAGTTCCTGCCTCTTAAAAGAACATTTCAAAAAAGTCACAGCTACATTCAGAATACTATTTATCCAGCTTTAAAAGTGGGAGCATTTAGTCCAGCAAAAGAAAAAAATTTAAAGGACCATCAAGCTTATTCCTTCCATAGGACTTTTCTTGCTGTGTACAGTATTACAGTATTATTTATTGTTTAGATAATTGAAAAAAATAAAATTATTCCAGATGTGAAAGTCTTTGAGGCTGAAAAACTCAGTAACATATCAATACTGGAAAGATCATGGGGATTAAAAATAGTGGCAGCAGCAGGTTTTGAGTTTGGTTCTATCGAACAAAAAATGCTGAATAGAGTGTAGTCTCCCAAAATGGCTGAGATATCTCACATAGTCTTTCTTGTCAGAATCCCTTACAACACAAGTTGAACTCTTTCAGGATTATCCTTTCTTTTTAGATGCCCTTCTGGATGCTTTCTTCTTCTAGCTCCAGCTCTGTAATCATCCCTAGACAGCAGAGTCCTTAACAGTGGAAGCTCCAAGTATATGCTCACTTTGAACCATGTGTTTCAGCTCTAATTGGTTTCAGTATGACTTAACCCAGAATAAAAACACTATGTCCCATGCAACTACGTTTGTACCTACACATTTCCATAAGCAAATAATATAATCCACAGTTGCCCAACTTCACAACACTATTCTGACAACAATTTCTTCTATGTGAATGTCATACTGCAGTTTCCAGTCTAGTCAGTTTTTCACAGGCCAGCCCACAATAAAATGCCCCACAGCTTTTCAGAACAGACTGTAAAGAAAGATGTAAACACTCACTCTTGGCTTTAAGCAGTAGCATAGTGCTCCCACAGTAGCAATTCCATTTCTTAAAGTACAAAGGTGTCCAGCCACAATATACTAAGTTGTATCAACCTCAGGTTTGTCAATAATACTTCATGTCCAAACCTAATATTTTTTAAAGAAGCCATGTACAGTATTAGTTTCCTAAACAGCCTGTTCTAAAACCTAAAGATGAATCACCACTGGAGAACTTCAATCTGGAAACAAAGTGCTGCTTTCGTGCATCTAACAAGAAGTGTAGTTCATCCACAGGATATTAGACCCAAGGTAGGAAATACAGGGAGAACTGTTTCATGTCTGTCTGTGATCAGCAGGCATGAATTTCTTTGGACCTGAAAGAAAATCTCAAACAAAAGAGCTGTCAACTTAAGAATCCTTGAAATATCACAGGGGAAAAAAAGGGGGGGGAGGTGGAATCACTCATGTCTTGAGCTACTGATACATCTTTATTTATATGCTGGAATACTTATTGACATGCTGGTTGGAGACTTAAATTTAAGGGCACATAGTCATCCAGAGACATTCCAGGGGAACTGGTTGTGGACATCAGCAAACTAAGCTACTGTCGGTGTAGGTCCTTCTTCAGACAGTGAAACCAATGCAGCTTTGCAGTCTGTTCTGCTCAGGCTCTGAGGAGGAGACACTACTTCTGTCACTGATGGGGAGCTCTGAGAGTACACGTGCAGCCCCCAGCCCAAGGACAGAGCAGGGGCTCTTGTTGAGAAGCAGCATTCACCTCTGCCCAATGCTGCTGGGAAGGACACTGAGCCAGCTTCGCATTTCAAAGCTCTTTTGCTTCCATCCAAAAACTTTCTGCATGTCTGTGTCCCTGTCTGCCAAATTGATCTTCCCTCTCTCATTATTTTCCCAACCAATTATACAGGTTTGAATTTGCTCCAGTTTTAAATTTGGTTCAGTGGGAGCCAGAGCATTTTGTAACAAAATGCCCCTACAGAGATCTCCAAACATTGCAACTGGAAAAGCACAACGTGTTAGAAATGAACCTCAAGATATATACAACAGAGTTTTACTTTACTCACTATGTATTTTGAGGTACCAAAGCATTGCAACTGGAAAAGCACAACGTGTTAGAAATGAACCTCAAGATATATACAACAGTTTTACTTCACTCACTATGTATTTTGAGGTACCAAAGGTCTTTATGGTTAATTGTTCCAAGCCAAAAGACGTTGTTGTAAATTCAGCAATGGCAGCATGTAATTCACTTCATGTGACTGAATAGAAACATACACATCACAAAACTAACTGGAATAAAGGTATCTGCTAAGTCCATTTAAGAACAAAAGCATTGGTGACTCCTCAGAAAGAG
>NW_008662130.1:47554-51976 GCF_000695815.1 Acanthisitta chloris
GAGAAGCAATAAATAAAATAGGATTAAAATTATCTCCTTGTAGCAGACAGCTGAGACTGAACACCAAGAAACCCCACACACCCTGGTGTGATTTAGAAGGCCTCCTAGTGACAGTGATCTGTCCCTTGTCCTTCTTGACCTCAGCTGCTATTTAAGGAATTGGGAGCATGGTGGGGAAGGGGCTTGCACATCTGAGCCACAAAGCTGAGGAAAAATCCATGACTTAGAATGGGGGTAACTTGCACATGCCTATCCCAAAGGGAGCTGCTGCCTCCCATAACATTCCCTTAAGTGGGAAGATTTGTTCATTTGACAAGTCAGTGTGTGAGGTTTTTCCTTCCTCATCTTCTATGCATGTATATTCCTTTACATCTCTAAATATGCCTACACGCACGCACACACTGCATGCAAAAATAATGACGTCTGCGTACTGATTTTTACAATTCAAAAGCTACTTCCTTAAATATCACCAAAAATAAATCATTGCCTCAAGAGATGTTTCCACAGCTAAACTCTTAACTTCCCTAATGTGACTTATTTAGCCTTTAATGGAATATATAACCCTTGTCCAAATACATTTTTATGCCTTAATTTTAGTTATTTCACAAGTGACAGTAACTTCTTACCCTCCTCAGCCTGTAGCAGTGGGTAGAAAAAACAATTGGGCACTAGGCTTTGCTTTCTTTTTACTGCACCAGCAATCAAAAGTTTGCAGTTATTCAGATCTTAGGAAGCACAGCAATAGAGGACTGAACAGCCATAAATACTGCCTATTACAAGAGGACCGTGTTCTTTGTATTGACTACATTTTCATATAGTTTAATGAAGCAAAACAAACTCAGTGGGAAAACAGACAAAGTTCAGCAGATCCCAGGTACACTGAGGAAACACCATGAAAAACTAGTCATAAATGTATTGCACGATCTTGAACAGAATCTTTTATTTCCTGTGTTTATCACAGTAATACGCTCTCAAATTCTTAAAACTGATCCAATTTATGCCTTTGCCATACAATGTCAAAGGACAAAGAAAGAGATACTTATCTCTTGGCCTCTCCCATTCTTTTTTCGATATCTTGAAAATCCTGCAAAGAAAATAGAAGTATGTTCTCAACCATCCCTCAACTGGCTCTTTTCTCCCCATAAAAGAATGGGTTGAATACAGCCTTCAGAACACAACCCACTTGGATCCAGATTTTCTGTGTGCCTGAACTGCAAACTCACTCAGCCCTGGAAGGCAGGCGATAGGCATTTTTGTCTTTGGCTGGTGATGACAGTAATTGGCCTATGAACCACTTTTGTTAAGGCAGTACTAGAAAAACAAGAATGGCTCCTCCAACCTTGCTCTTTCTTCCTTGTTTCTTCCCTCTTCCTGCCTTGCAGCAAAAGGTATAGAAAAACAGCCTCAGAATGTTTTCCAGGAAATGGCTGCCTAGATCTCCTTGTATTCAGGAGGAAAGACAACTGCTGTATTCCCTCATTTCCCCCTTGTCACTCGGAGGCACCAGCTACACTGAACACAAGGACCTGCCTTGAGCTTTTCAGGTGACTGGACGTGTGTGGCTGCAGACACGAGGCTCCTCTCCTGACATGTGGCTTCTGACAACATTCCACAAGCACATCGAACACATCCTTCACCAAAACATGCAATTGGATTCTATTCTTCTGCTGGCATGCACTGTCTCACGGAGTTACTCTCTCCACATTACCTGGTTAGCCTGATTCTAGAACAGATTCCTAAACAGGACTTGACACTTCCCTCTCCTGCCCATCTGAGGACTGTGGTTACCAGTGTACCCTGCGGTGCAGGATTTTGACTTGTTTACATCAATATTGCCATCCTGACACCTGCAATCACCATCTTTACGCCAAAGGCAATCAAAGACACTTCTTTGTACCAAATGTGGGTGATAGAGTTCTGTTTCTGAGGCTATGGTACAAAGGCAAGCTAAGTTTGAGGACCTCCAGCCTCATACGGTAGAAATGAAGAACATCACCCACGATCTTTTAAATCTACAAATTCAATAAAGCACAGAGGAAGCACACAAAATGAGACCCAGATTGGGGCAGCTCTGTTGCTCTTCATCTAATGACCTCACCTAAACCACACAGTGGAGCACCATTTAAACAAAAAGTGCACTAAGATCCCTCTCCTTTCACTCAGTAATCCAAAAGAAAGACTCTTGGTCTCTTGATTTAACACCGACTCTCTTTTTTAAGCAAGCAATGAAGATGCCAAAGATTTGTTTTTTCCATGCAGGAGACAGATATGCTCACTCCACGTGTGACAATTTGGTTTAAGTTAAACTGGCAGTATCAATGAGACTGAAGCACATGCTTAAAATGCTTTGCTGAATTGGGACCATACTCTACATAACTCTCTCTCACAAAAGCTATGCCCAGCTGCTCACTGAATAGTCGGGAGACGATGTGGATATGGAAATTCTTCCATACTTAAAAGCTATGTTCATACCCAAAAAAATACAGTCCAGTTTCGCTTTTTATAAAGAGGAAAAGAAAGCCTGATGGCTGGGAAAGAATTAGTAACGTGAGGCCAAACATTCATGGGGAGCACAGCCACCAAACAGCTTTCCTAAGATCTACTGTGGGTTGTTCCACAATGCTAAGGTATTGGTGACTGATTTCTAGCTCAGCCAGGAGGATTCATTATTGCATTACCCAAGTGAAACTCTGAAGAAATATGCAAAATTTAACTGCAAGATCACAGCTGCATACAGCTCTCAAAACGGGTTTCAATAAAAATAATAAAAGATCTCATCAACATTCAAGATATTTTCATATCTAAAATCGGTGTTAATAAGTAATTGAAGAAAATGATTTTCAAAGTCATTCAGTTCTGTTCATTTCCCTGCTCCTGACAGAACAGGAGGAAATACTTTTCCACAGATATAAACAAGTATATACTTCCACATAGAGAAAAAAACAGGAATTGTTTAATTGACAGTCATATACCTGAGTGATGATCATAATGACAGTATTAAAATCATCACAAGCACCTTTATCCATGCTTGAATTCTAGTTCATTTACATTAGATGTAAATTTACTGCCGTTATCAAGTTTTGCATACGAAACCCAAGAACATTATTTTAAGTGAAATAGTTTCGAAATCAAATATCTATTTAATGCATTGTGCTTCACCTCCTATGTGGCACATTTTTATTGACTATCACTAATGCACACATAGCATAATTACAACCAAAACTTTAACTTGGGTGTTACGGAAGATCTCAGCTGGGGAAGCACTGAGAGCAGGGATGAACGTAGTGCAGGAGAGGCCAAGCATGCCATTCCAACACCACATATAGTGTGTGACCCACAAGAAACATACTGGGAAGCACAAAATTACTTATCAGTGAGAGGGTGGATATTTAGGAGCACATCACAGAGCAGCTGAGGATGGAAGGAGCCTTGTTCAACTCTCCTTCTCAAGTAGGGCCACCTAGAACAGACTGACCAGACCTATGTCCAACATCTCCAAGGACAAGGAGCCCATAAACACCCTGTGCAACCTTTGGTGGTGTCTTACAGTCAAAAACTGTTTTCTTTATGTTCAGACAGTGTAGTTATATAAAATATTTTATTCTGCAGCAAAACCAGATTAAAATGCTGGTATACACACTCCCCTTCCCACTGCATCCATCTTTTCATCCACTCCCGACGTTCAGATCCCTGCTCTTGTAGGGTGCAGTTATTTCTGAAGTTGCACTATGTAGCAGATTGCTGAATTGACCCAACTTTTAAAAGCTGCAAAAAGAAACTTCCTCAGGGGAAGAAAACAAAAACAAACCCCCAGGATTTTCCTCCTTGTTTTTTTGTTTCTTTTGGGTTTTTATTCGTAAACTCAGGCATGACTGGAATCATAACCAACCTGCTAACAGTAACATGGCAGCAGTGACAGTGTTACAGTGACAGTGACATTTCAAAATCCATCTTTATACCGCATCGTGCAGCACCCTCAGTCCTGCTGTTCCAAGTTTGGCTCCCCAGGGAGTTGTATTTTGTGGGTCCTCACATTAACATCACAGTCTAAACTGAACACAACACTTGCACTGAGCAGAGTGCAGGATGCAGCAATCATACAACCCAACTCTTCCTCTGAATATAGGCCATGCTGGAAAATAGGTGCCAGTAACATGACTCTGCCTCCGCTGGCGCTGAACCCACCAGAGCTAGGAAGTTAACAGGAGCCAAGAAGGTCCTTTATTTGATTCTTCTTTCCATGTACGAGTGTGAAAGGAGACAGGCTGCAGTATGCTGGGGATGTTTTACAGCCACACTGCATGCTGCACATTGTGCCACACCACAGTGCTGGGGAGGGGCAGGGTGGGAGCAGGAGCCTTTATATAGCACTGAGAGCAGGAATTCAGCCCCTGACAGTCACATGAATACAGCCCTGCTGAA